>NC_092105.1:8780189-8907689 GCF_045679555.1 Salvelinus alpinus | reverse complement strand
CCGGGTGCTGCAGACTGTTCTAGTGCCCGCGCCAATTCGTTGATATATATGTTGAAGAGGGTGGGGCTTAAGCTGCATCCCTGTCTCACCCCACGACCCTGTGTGAAGAAATGTGTGTGTTTTTTGCCAATTTTAACCGCACACTTGTTGTTTGTGTACATGGATTTTATAATGTCGTATGTTTTACCCCCAACACCACTTTCCATCAATTTGTATAGCAGACCCTCATGCCAAATTGAGTCGAAGGCTTTTTTGAAATCAACAAAGCATGAGAAGACTTTGCCTTTGTTTTGGTTTGTTTGGTTGTCAATTAGGGTGTGTAGGGTGAATACATGGTCTGTTGTACGGTAATTTGGTAAAAAGCCAATTTGACATTTGCTCAGTACATTGTTTTCATTGAGGAAATGTACGAGTCTGCTGTTAATGATAATGCAGAGTATTTTCCCAAGGTTACTGTTGACGCATATTCCACGGTAGTTATTGGGGTCAAATTTGTCTCCACTTTTGTGGATTGGGGTGATCAGTCCTTGGTTCCAAATATTGGGGATAAAAAAAAATTATAATAATAAAAATTCTCTCTCTCTCTCTCTCTCTCTCTCTCTCTCTCTCTCTCTCTCTCTCTCTCTCTCTCTCTCTCTCTCTCTCTCTCTCTCTCTCTCTCTCTCTCTCTCTCTCTCTCTCTCTCTCTCTCTCTCTCTCTCTCTCTCTCTCTCTCTCTCTCTCTCTCTCTCTCTCTCTCTCTCTCTCTCCTTTTGTCTCTTTCTCTCTCTCTCTCTCTCTCTCTCTCTCCCTCTCTCCCTCTCTTTGTCTCTCTCTCTCTCTGTCTCTCTGTCTCTCTGTCTCTCTTGTCTCTTTGTCTCTCTGTCTCGCTGTCTCTCTGTCTCGCTGTCTCTCTCTCTCTCTCTCTCTCTCTCTCTCTCTCTCTCTCTCTCTCTCTCTCTCTCTCTTTGTCTCTCTCTGTCTCTCTTTCTCTCTCTCTCTCTCTCTCTCTCTCTCTCTCTCTCTCTCTCTCTCTCTCTCTCTCTTTGTCTCTCTCTCTCTCTCTCAATTCAATTCAATTCAATTGACTTGATTGACATGGCAAGTTATTATTACTTACATTGTCAAAGTATACATATCGAAAAATTTAAATAAAATATATATGTATATATATACACAAAATATATATATATTTATATATAAATAAATGGTGGGACTAACAGTAATAATAATAGTAGTAGTGGACATGGGATTACCATTAATAACAGCTACAACAACAATATTAATCAGAACAACAATACATTAAAGCAACAGTAGTAGACCAGTGTCAACATGACTGAGAAGACACATGACCTGGTACGAAAGACAAAACAAAACTAAGCTAAATGGGAAATATTATCAACATTACTTTGCATTTTTCACTGGCTGTCCCTCAGGCTGTGGCAGGAGGACACATATTTGGCTGCCAAAACTGCACATTTTGGCTTTTCACCCAACAAATATTTGAATTTTTCTTCATCTTTTATAGTTTCAAATTCTTTGTATTGAATTATAATTTTGGGAAAGAAATATGCTCTTAGGTCTGAGTATTTGTCACAGTGTAGTAGGAAATGCACTTCTGTCTCTACCTCTCCCCTGGAGCAGAGTGAGCACAGCCTGTCCTCCCTGGGCAGCCAGGTTTGTCTGTGACGACCGGTCTCTATAGCCAGACTGTGCTCACTGAGTCTGTACCTAGTCAATGTTTTCCTCAGTTTTCTATCAGTCACAGTGGTCAGATAGTCTGCCACCATGTACTGTCTGTTTAGAGCCAAATAGCATTGAAGTTTACTTTGATTTTTTGTGGTGTCTTTCCAATAGGTTATATATTTTTCTTTTTCTTTTGTGATGATTTGGTTGGGCCAGATTTTCTGAGGGCTGTCCCGAGGCTCTATGGGGTTGGTTTGGGTTGGTGAACTGAGCCTCAGAACCAGCTGGCTGAGGGGACTCTTCTCTGGTTTCATCTCTTGACATTGTAGAGCTGTGTGATGGAATGTTTTAGGGTCACTTGTTTTTAGATGGTTGTAAAATTTGATGGCTCTTTTTTCTATTCGAATGAGGAGGGGATATTGGCCCAATTCTGCCCTACATGCGTTATTTGGAGTTTTTCTTTGTACTTGCAATACAGTCTTGCAAAACTCTGCATGCAATACTTCAATTGGATGTTTGTCCCATTTAGTAAATTCATTATTAGAGAGTGGACCCCATACTTCACTGCCATATAGAGCAATTGGTTCTATAACTGATTGAAAAATTTTGAGCCAGATTCTAATTGGAATTTCAATTTTGATGTTCCTTTTAATGGCATAGAATGCTCTTCTTGCTTTGTCTCTCAGCTCATTCACAGCCATGTGAAAGCTACCTGTGTTGCTGATATTTAGTCCTAGATATGTGTAGTTTTTGGTGTGTTCTAATAGAACTGTGTCCAAATAGAATTTATATTTGTCATCCTTATTTCCGGACCTTTTTTGGAATATCATTATATTTGTTTTTTTTAGGTTAACGGTCAGAGCCCAAGTCTGACAGAACCTGTGAAGATGATCTAGGTGTTGCTGTAACCCCTCTTTAGTGGGAGACAGCAGCACCAGGTCATCTGCGTACAGCAGACACTTGATTTCAGTGTTGTGTAGGGTGATACCAGGTGCTGTCGATTCTTCTAATGTTTTTGCCAATTCATTCATGTAGATGTTAAATAATGTTGGACTTATTGGGCAGCCCTGTTTCACTCCCCGCCCCTGAGAGAAGAAGTCTGTTTGCTTGTTGCCAATTTTAACCGCACATTTGTTTTTAGTGTACATTGATTTAATAAAATCATATGTTTTCCCTCCAATACCACTTTCTATTAGTTTATAAAAAAGACCTTCGTGCCAAATTGAATCAAATGCTTTCTTGAAATCTACAAAACACGAGTAGATTTTGCCTTTGTTTTGGTTAACTTGTTTATCAATTAGAGTGTGGAGGGTGTAAATGTGGTCTGTTGTACGATAATTTTTTAGAAATCCAATCTGGCTTCTGCTCAGGACGTTGTGTTCGTCAAGGAAATGATGTAGTCTGCTATTTATAATACTGCAGAGAATTTTCCCCAAGTTGCTGTTAACGCATATTCCTCTGTAATTATTTGGGTCAAATTTGTCTCCATTTTTATAGATTGGTGTGATCAGTCCCTGGTTCCAAATATCGGGGAAAATACCTGCAGTGAGGATAATGTTGAAGAGTTTGAGTATAGCCAATTTGAATTTGTGGTCTGTATATTTGATCATTTCATTTAAAATCCCATCAGCACCACAGGCCTTTTTGGGTTGGAGATTGCATATTTTTTCCAATAATTCTTCTTCTGTAATTGGGGTATCCACAGGATTCTGATAGTCTTTGACTGCTAATTCAAGGATTTGTAATTTTTCTTGTATATCTTTTTGTTCTGGGCTCTTTGTTATATTGCTGTAGAGGTTTGCAAAGTGATTTCTCCACATATCCCCATTTTGGATAGCCAACTCCTCATGATGAGGTTTGTTTAATTTATTCCAATTCTCCCAGAAGTGGTTTGATTCTATGGATTCCTCAATTCCATCCAGCTGATTTCTAATGTGCTGTTCCTTTTTTGTTCTTAGGGTGCGTTTGTATTGCTTCAGTGTTTCCCCATATTGAAGGCGTATATTTTTGTTGTCTGGTTCTCTGTGTTTTTGATTAGATATATTTCTCAATGACTTTCTTAGATTTTTGCAATCATTATCAAACCATTTTTCATTATCTGTTATTTTTGGTTTGCTCTTATGCTTCTTTAGATTAGCCAAGGAGGCTAATTTGTCAAATATAAAGTTTATGTTCCTAACGGCCAAATTTACACCTTCATTGCTGAGGGAGAATGTTAAGGCTAAAAAGTTGTCCAGGAGAGATTGTATTTTTTGGCTACTAATTGCTTTTTGGTAGATGTCTGTACTGTTTGCACTCCATCTATAGGCTTGTTTAGTACCATGTAATTTATTGGGCCATGATGCTTCATGGTTGGGTTCTGCTCTTCTCAGATACACTGTGATTTTACTGTGGTCTGAGAGAGGTGTTAGTGGGCTGACTGTGAAGGCTCTGAGAGACTCTGGGTTTAGGTCGGTGAGGAAGTAGTCTACAGTGCTGCTGCCAAGGGATGAGCTGTAGGTGTACCTACCAAAAGAGTCTCCTCTCAGCCTGCCATTGACTATGTACAGACCCAGTGTTCGACAGAGCCTCAGGAGCTGTAATCCATTTTTGTTTTTCACTTTGTCATAGTTGTTTCTGTGGGGGTATGTGGGGAGGGAAAGGTTATTGCTTCCTGGTAGGTGTTTATCCCCATGACTGTTAATAGTGTCTTGTTCTTCTGCTATTCTAGCATTCAGGTCTCCACAGACCAGTACGTTGCCTTGGGCCTGAAAGTGACTAATCTCTCCCTCTAGAATGGAGAAGCTCTCTTCGTTGAAGTAGGGTGACTCTGAGGGGGGAATGTATGTGGCACAGAGGAAGACGTTTTTATCTGTCAAGATAGCCTCCTTGTTGATTTTTAACCAGATAAAGAATTCTCCTGTTTTGATCAATTCGATTGAATTAATTAGTTCAGATTTATACCATATTAGCATTCCCCCTGAGTCTCTGCCCTGTTTGATTCCTTTTAATTTAGTGGATGGTATGATTATCTCCCTATAACCTAGTGGACAGCCAGTGGAAACATCACCTCTGCACCATGTTTCCTGTAGTACTAAAATATCAACATCATCAATTTCTTTCAGGAAGTCTGGGTTTCTGCTCTTTAGCCCAAAAGCAGAGGACTTCAATCCTTGTATATTCCAACATGCAACGTAAAAAGACTTCATAACTTTTTTTTTTCTCTTTTCTTTACCTTTCAAAATGAGACAAACACTCACAATCCAAGAAGAACCATTAAAATAGGATTTTTCAATTAAAGTAAACTCTTATTTTGCAAATGTGATTTGTTTATCATTTAAGATAGAATTTGTGTCATGCCACTTGGGTGGATGTAGTGTGAGAATGGTGGAGTTCTTGTGCTCATCTTACCATGACCCTCGGCCCATCACATGTGAGCATAGTAGACTCAGCATTTGTTTAATGTCACTCATTTGGTTGGTGGGGGCTGGGCCAGTTGCTCCTCTCACAGCCTGTGCGTAGCTCTGCCTGCTGGGCTGTGGCTCCTCCAGGTGTGGGTCTGCGGTGGGGAGGAGGGGGGTGGTAGGCCTCATCTGGGTGGCTCTGAAGCTGGGCTGGGGTGGTCTGTGCTGCGCTGGCTGTGGTGGGCATTGAGGTTGGTGGTGCTGTGGTCGTGGCTGGGGGGTCCAGGGTGCTGGTCCGGGATGTTGTCTCAGTGATCTCGGCGGGGTGGAGATTGCTCCGCTGTTCCTGGGTGGAGAGGTCGGGCTGCGGTTTAGAGCGACGTCCTTGAGAGTCTTGGCAAGGATGGGGACTGTCTCCCTGTACAGGTGAACATGGTCATAGAGACAGTCCAGATCGAGGGTGGGATGGTGGGCCAGGTGTACATTGGGTCGCAGGGCACAGTCCCGGGATAGGCTGGCATTTATTCTTTGGATTGTGGCAGGGTGGAAGTCCCTCCTCTGTAGAAGGGTTGACACTATGATTCTTGAGTTGGGGAAGATTGCGGAGGCCTTCTCAATCACTCCCCGTAGTGAAGTCGCCACCCTCTCCTGCTGAGCACGCAGGTCGTTGCTTCCGGTATGTATGATTATGTGGCTTGGCGACCCGAGATGGTTCTTATCAAGCAGCTCCATGGCACTTTGCGTTGTTGGGCACCACACCTTTCTCGTTTTGTGTCTAGGGAAAAGTTTATTCTCCTGAACATACTTCCCATTTGAGTCCATTAACAGGACGATGTCAGCCAGTGTTTCTTCTGGACTGGGGGGGGCAGAGGGGGGGCTGGTGGGTGTTGGAGCTGGGGTGTGGCTGGTCTGTGTGGGTGCCACTGTCAGTGGGAGGCTGTTCTGTGGGTTGGGGAGGAGGGGTGCAGCAGCCAGGGCTGGGGAAGTCTGGCTGGTTGAGCTGGGCTCCTCTGCTGTGTGAGGGCAGGTCATAGGGTGGTGATCTATCTGCTCCTGCAGCCTGTCCTCTGCTCTCTTTCTCTCCTGCAGCTCCTCTCTTAGTGCGGTCAGCTCCTTATTGCTGCTCTGCCTGTCTTTTTGGAGCTCTCTCACCTCCTTTGTTAGATCAGCCAGCTCTCTCTTGAGTCCGTCTCTCTCTTGCTGAACCTCTTTCAGCTGTGTTGCAAGGCTGCTGTCCTGCTCTGTCCTCACCTTGGTTAGGAGCTCCTCTAAGGTGTGGTTGTCTGGTTGCTGTTTGCTCACGCTCTCCCTGAGCAGGACCACCTCCCCCTCCAGTTTGGTGAACTCATCCCTCATGGCAGCCATGGTGGTGAGGAGGGCCTGAGCCTGCTCTGCACTGAGGGGGTCGCTCTCCTCCTGGGGCGTGTCCTCCACTATGGTGGAAAGAGAGGTGCTGGATGTGCCTTTTTGGGTGGGGAGGGTAGGGGTGAGGGTGGAGTTTGTGTTGTGGGAGGGCATGTCACTGGTGGTGTCCTTCTCTCTCTCCGCTCTCTCCTTAATGGTCTGAAAGTCTGTTTCAAACAGCCTGATGTTACCTTGCACCATGACAGTCCCAGTCTTGTAGAGGTTGATTGTTATCATGGTGCTGTCAGGGTCGTCTGTCTCTTTGATTTTCAGCTTCCACCCATTACAGATTCCCTCTTTCTTTATGCATGGGTAGTGAGAGCAGACTGCTGAGCGCCATGCATTTGGCTGGTCAGTGAGGAAGATGAGATTACTCACGTCACCGTTTTTGTAGAGGTCTGCAAAAAGGGTTTCTGGCCTCTTCTCTAGTAGTTTCTGTTTGAAAGCTTTCCTCATTGTGTCATTTTTGACCTTTTTTGGGTAGAGAATGGATTCTGCGCTGAGGGGGAGTGGGGACATGGTGTCTGTGCGCTCTGCTACTACCGCTACTGCTGCGCTGTTCTGCTGCCCCGTTGCCATGGCAACCGATTTGTTCGTCTGCTGTTCGCGCTACTTTCAAAAAACAGCAAAAATAGTGAAAAATCCTCACACAAAAGACTGAAGATATGTTTACAGTTAGTCCGTGCTCCTTTTTGTTTTACTCACTCAGTTTGGTCGTTTGATGTAGTTGTATTAACTGACCTTGCTAGTTTTGTTCTAGCTCGTTTCTTATGGCTAGCTTGTTAGTCTGCTGGCTGGGTCTTTGTTGTGTAGCTAGCTAGCTAGACTCAAAACTTCTTAACTTGAGGCGCCAAGTTACTTTTTTTTCTATTCTGAATGTATAGAGTTGTTGTTCATCACTTCTTGTCTGGAATTCTTCTTCGATTAGAGTGTTTATCTCATTCTAAAAACCAAAAAAATCAAATATATCAGGAGCTCATGTTGAGCATGACTCTCTCTCTCTCTCTCTCTCCCTCTCTTTTATAGTTTCTCTCTCTCTCTCTCTCTCTCTCTCTCTCTGCATGCTGGGAGTGTTTGGTGCATGCTGGGAAGTGTATGATCGAGGGAGTGCGTGTGTTGTGTAGCGATAGATATTCAGAACTTTTTCTTTCGGTTTTCTCTTTCTTGGTGGCATTCTTTGGTTTCTTCTGTGCATGATTAAGATTATTATATATTTTTTTTGTGTGGTAGAATTAAGTATTTAGTTTTTTTCGTATCGAAATTACCTTGATTTTGGCGGGGATGGCTTCCCGAATTGGAATGCCGTCCCTGTCACTTCGGCACGGCTTTAGGTGTGTTACTGAAGCTAATGTCACGGTGGAGGATTTTCTGGTCGCCGTAGGAGAGAAGGTAGGCTATGAGAATATTGCTTATGCGTCACGGATGAACAAAGCGGTGGTGGTATTTCTTAAAGAAGAGCGCCTTGTTGATCGTATGGTTGAGCAGGGCGTACTTCTTAAGGGAATGTTTATTCAAATTACGCCGCTTTTTTCTCCGTCAACAAGGGTAACTATTTCAAATGTACCACCGTTTATTCCAAATGAGCTATTGGAGCGCGAGTTATTGCGCTTTGGGAAGTTTGCAAGCTCAATTAAGGTTGTTCCGTTGGGTTGCAAACACCCGGCTCTGTAACAGGTTATGTCGTTTCGGCGACAGGTGTTTATGTTTTTGGACTCACCGGAGCAGACTTTAGAGATATCGTTTAAAGTCAAGTATGACAATAGACTATATATGGCTTATGCTAGTACGGGTAGTCAACGGTGTTTTGAGTGTGGGGATGTTGGCCATAAGCGACATGCTTGCCCGAAAAGGGAGAAGGCAGAGGGAGGGGCGCAGGTGGTCATCATAACGCCTGGGCCCACTGATGTAGGGAGAGGTGGGCTGATAGTGGTTGAGCAGCCACAAGCACCTGTTGCCGAGGAACAAGTTATCCGTGTTGAGGCCACGAGTTTGCAACTTGTATTAGAGGGAAATATTATGCAGCAGAAAAATATTGTTGTAGAAGGCAAGGATGGATCTGAAGAGCCAGTTCCTCAGACTGGTGAGGAGGTGCCCAGTACGAGTACTGGGGCACAGGAGGGGGTTCATATGGAGTTAATCTCCCAGGTAGTGGAGGAGACGCCCACTACGAGTAATGGAGTACAGGAGGGGGTTCAAATGGAGTTAATCTCCCAGGTAGTGGAGGAGATGCCTGGTACGAGTAATGGAGTACAGGAGGGGGTTCATGTGGAGCTAATCTCCCAGGTAGTGGAGGAGATGCCTACTACGAGTAATGGAGTACAGGAGGGGGTTCATGTGGAGCTAATCTCCCAGGTAGTGGAGGAGATGCCCACTACGAGTAATGGAGTACAGGAGGGGGTTCATGTGGAGCTAATCTCCCAGGTAGTGGAGGAGATGCCTACTACGAGTAATGGAGTACAGGAGGGGGTTCATGTGGAGCTAGGCTCTCAGGTAGTGGAGGAGATGCCCACCACGGGTAATGGGGTTCAGGTGGGGCTAGTCTCCCAGGTAGTGGAGGAGATGCCTGGTACGAGTGATGAGGTGCAAGTGGGGAGTGTTGAAAGGGATGTGGTAGAAGGGAGTCAGTGGTCTGTGGCCTCAGCTGAGGAGGATCAGGAGAAGGATATGGATATCTCTTCTGATATGACAGCAGCTGGTGAGGACTCAATTTATGATCTAGAGGAGGTAAATGGTTTTCTGGATCAGACTTTTGGGAAATCTGTCAAATTGGCAGAATATTTTGATGTTGATAAGTTTGTGAGGTCAGCTGTGATGTTACAGAAGACGGTGGGGTTGGACGAGTTGAGTGAGAAGAAGCGGTTTCGCTTGAGGAAATTTGTTACTGCTGTTACAGCAGCAAAAGGTGGTGGGAAACGTGGTCAGGTTAATAAGAAAAGATTTAAATAATGATGATGATCATGCTCCATAGGGTGTCTTTTTTCTCTTTGGTTTCTCTGTGGTATCTTCTGCTTTTCCTTTCTCTTTTCTACATGGAGGTACTAAGGGTAGGCTCTCTCAATATTAATGGGGGAAGGGACAGAAATAAGAGGGCTTGGGTATTAGAAGAAATAAAACAGAAAAGGCTTAATGTAGTTTTCCTACAGGAGACACATAGTGATGAGGATAATGAGGTTGACTGGGGAATGTGGTGGGAGGGGCAGCATATACTCAGTCATGGTACTAATTTCAGTGCTGGGGTGGCCATCTTGTTTTCCTCAGGCTTAGGGGTGACTGTGGTATCTACAACAGAGATTGTCAAGGGTCGGGTTTTATTGGTCAAGGTGGATGTTATGGGGTTTTTGTTTGTTTTTTTGAATGTTTATGCTCCTAATGAGGGTACCGAGCGTCTTGTTGTGTTTGATAAAATAAAAGAAACCTTAAGACAGTGTGACCAAGAGGGGTGTATGGTTGTAGGGGGGGACTGGAACTGTACTGTGGATTTTACTGTTGATCGCAACGCTGAAGAACCTCACCTGCGGTCAGCCACTTTCCTGTCTGGCCTATTAACTGAGTTAGAGCTTTCTGATGTGTGGAGAGTAAGGAATGCAAAAGTTAGGCAGTACACATGGTTGAAAGTGAATGAAGGTCGTGTCAGTGCAGCAAGGTTAGATAGGTTGTACGTATCTGATCAATACTGTAGTAGGGTTGGAAGGTGTGCCATTACTCCTGTGGGTTTCTCTGATCATCACATTATAACTGTTGATATTCACTTGTCCTGTCCACGAAGGTCATCACCTTACTGGTATTTTAATGTTAAATTGTTACATGATGTCAAGTTTTGTGAAAGGTTTTTGTTGTTTTGGGAAAAATGGAGGGTTACAAAAGGGAATTTTGAGTCCTTGAGACAATGGTGGGATGTTGGGAAGGCCCAAATACGAGTATTTTGTCAACAGTATACTGCTTTGTCTCAAATTGAAGTTAAAGACACTATCAAGGCCCTTGAACAGGACATCAAATCAATTGAATTGAAGCTGCTCACTCAGAATGACCCTGGACTAGTCATGAACTTACAGGACAAGAGACATGAACTGAGGTCGTTTCTGCATGAAAGAGTGAAAGGTGCCTTGATTAGGTCTCGTTTCGCTTCCCTCAAGGACATGGATGCTCCTAGTGCTTTTTTTTTTAACCTTGGACAGTCGACATTACAACGTAAACAGATGGTCTGCCTTCGTCTCCCTGATGGGAAGGTGACCACGGATGACAGTGAAATGCGTCAACATGCCGTGGATTTCTACTCTGCCCTCTATAAGGCGGAGGATTGTGACTCTCTATGTACTGAACAGTTGTTACACGGTCTTCCTCAATTGGGAACTGAACAGAGAGTCGCATTGGACTCTGACATTACACTGCAAGAGCTGTCCACAGCAGTTATGCAGCTCTCAACAGGCCGAGCCCCTGGCATTGATGGTTTACCATCTGAGTTCTATAAGCATTTTTGGGGGTCTATTGGGGAGGATTTTTATAAAGTGGTGTGTGAATCTTTTCATGAGGGTTCTCTTCCTGTATCCTGTCAACGGGCTGTGCTTTCACTGTTGCCAAAAAAGGGGGATTTGGCTCTCATAAAAAATTGGAGACCTGTTGCTTTGCTGTGTGCAGAATACAAAATAGTTTCTAAATGTCTCTCAAACAGGTTGAAAGAGTATCTGGGATTGTTGGTCCACAAGGACCAGTCCTACTGTGTACCTGATCGCTCAATTGTTGACAACTTGTTTCTGATAAGAGATGTTTTAGACATTTGTAAACTGTCTGATGTAAATGTGGGTTTACTTTCTTTGGATCAGGAGAAGGCTTTTGACCGAGTGGACCACCAGTATTTGTTTAAAACGATGAAAGCCTTTGGGTTTGGGGATGTTTTTTTGTCTTGGATGAATTTACTGTATGCTGGGGCCTCGTGTATGGTGAAGGTGGGGGGTGGTTTGAGTTGCCCCATCCCTGTCCAAAGGGGCATCAGGCAGGGATGCCCAATTTCAGGGCAGTTATATAGTCTGGCGATTGAACCAATGCTTTGTTTTTTAAGAGCGAAGCTTACTGGTTTCTCTGTGCCAGGTGTAATGAAGGGACCCACGATAGCACTGTCTGCGTATGCAGATGATGTGACAGTTTTTATTACAGGGGCTGAGGATGTTAAGGTTCTCTCAGACGCTTTAATGGTGTATGAGGGTGCCTCCTCAGCTAGAGTCAATTGGGGAAAGAGTGAAGCGCTGTGGGCAGGTCAGCTTCAGATAGGGTCCGCTCCACGGTTACCAGGGGGGCTTCAGTGGGGCAGAGATGGGATGAAGACATTGGGTGTTTTTCTAGGCTCTGATGTCTTTCAGAAAAAGAACTGGGAGGGTGTAGTGGAGAAAGTGTGTGCCAGACTGTCAAGATGGAAATGGGTGCTACCCCAGTTGTCTTATAGGGGAAGGGTACTGGTAATTAATAATCTTGCTGCCTCTACCCTGTGGCACAGACTAATGATTTTGCAGCCACCAAAGGGTCTGATACAAGAGCTTCAGAGGACCCTTGTCAACTTCTTCTGGTCTGGACAACACTGGATCAAAGCTGCAGCCCTGTACCTGCCACTGCACGAGGGGGGACAAGGCCTGGTGGACATTTCCTCTAGGATCATGGCTTTCCGGCTTCAAGCAGCCCAGAGACTGTTATACAGTGACGGTTCTAGCTGGGTCGACACAGCCTACGCATTGATGAGGAGAGCGGGCTGTTTGGGCTTAGACAAGCACCTTTTCCTCTTAAAGCTGGAGGGGGGTGAGTTGAATGGCCTGACTCCATTTTATGAGTCTGTTATGCAGGCTTGGAGGGTTCTTGACAAGTCCCGTAAGGCCGGCACGCTACCAGGGATGTGGCTTTTTGAAGAGCCTCTTTTTTATAACACTGCCATCCAGTCCAGTGCTCTGGGTTCAGCCAGCCTGCGTTCATGCCTGTTAGGTGTGGGGTGCACCAAGCTGGGTCATCTGATGCAGAGCAGGAGCAGATCGTTGGAGGAGCTGGGAGAAAGAGCGGGGATCCGATCATCTCGCCTACTGAGGAAGGTCGTCGCTGAGGTCTGTGACTCCTTGTCAGTTCTTCATCGTCAGTATGTGACTGAAATTTCCAATTCTGATCGGTGGAAGGAGGGTCTGGATTATATGTTCCCTGCACTGATTGTTAGTGCTGCGGTGGGGGCATTTGAGGAGGATGTGGGGATGCTGCTTTCCTTCGATACCCCGGAGCTGGGGGAGTTCAAGGAGGTGGGAAAGAAGGCCATGTACAGAATATGTGTAAAGGTGTCCCATGCCTCTTCCCTGGAAGGGGTAAAATCGACGAGGTGGGCGGGTGTGCTTGGTCCAGGTGCTTCCCCAAAAGGCTGTTGGCGATCCTTATACAAACTGCCGATTGATAAGAGGACAGCTGACCTCCAATGGAGGATAATACATGGAGCTATAGCCACCAACATGCATCTGGTACACCTGGACCCTACTGTTGGGGAGGGGTGTCCATTCTGTGCAGAATCTGAAACTCTGGCACACCTGTTTTTACTGTGTCCCAGGTTGGTCGGGATGATTGACCTAATCACTGACTGGTTCTCAACGTTGGGAGTGGTTTTCTCTTCCCAACTGTATATATTTGGGCCAAAGTACAGGTTCAGTCAAAAAGGTGTCGTTGTGTTGCTTAATTTTGTGTTAGGGGCAGCAAAATTAGCGACATGGAAGACCCGAAAGAACAGTATTCGGGGACAAGGGTCTGTGGATGTGGTGGGAATGCTGGAGGGAATGGTGGCAGCGAGACTAAGGGTTGAGTTTGCCTATTATAAACTTGTCAACAATATTGATCTGTTTTTGAGTATATGGGGTATTCAGAGGCTGTTGTGTTTAGTTACTGTGGAGGAGGAGTTGGAGTTGTGTTTTTAATTGATGTGTAACTGTGGTTTTGTATGAGTATTTATTGTGTGGTGGGCTTCCAGACCCAATAAAGATTATTTAAAACTCAAACTCTCTCTCTCTCTCTCTCTCTCTCTCTCTCTCTCTCTCTCTATCTGTCTCTCTCTCTTTGTCTCTCTCTCTCTCTCTCTCTCTGTCTATCTGTCTGTCTCTCTCTTTGTCTCTCTCTCTCTCTCTCAATTCAATTCAATTCAATTGACTTTATGTCAAGTTCATTATTACTTACATTGTCAAAGTATACATATCGAAAAATAAAAATCTAATATAAATGTATATATATACTAAATATATATATATTTATATATAAATAAATGGTGGGACCAACAGCAATAATAATAGTAGTAGTGGACATGGGATTACCATTAACAACAACTACAACACAACAATACATTAAAGCAACAGTAGTAGACCAGTGTCAACATGACTGAGAAGACACATGACCTGGTATGAAAGACAAAACAAAACAAGATGGGAAATATTATCAACATTACTTTGCACTTTTCACTGGCTGTCCCTCAGGTTGTGGCAGGAGGACACATATTTGGCTGCCAAAACTGCGCATTTTGGCTTTTCACCCAATAAATATTAGATTTTTTCTTCATCTTTTATAGTTTCAAATTCTTTGTATTGAATTATAATTTTGGGAAAGAAATATTCTCTTAGGTCTGAGTATTTGTCACAGTGTAATAGGAAATGCAGCTCTGTCTCTACCTCTCCCATGGAGCAGAGTGAGCACAGCCTGTCCTCTCTGGGCAGCCAGGTTTGTCTGTAATGACCGGTCTCTATAGCCAGACTGTGCTCACTGAGTCTGTACCTAGTCAATGTTTTCCTCAGTTTTCTATCAGTCACAGTGGTCAGATAGTCTGCCACCATGTACTGTCTGTTTAGAGCCAAATAGCATTGAAGTTTACTTTGATTTTTTGTGGTGTCTTTCCAATAGGTTATATATTTTTTGTTTCGTTTTGTGATGATTTGGTTGGGCCAGATTTTCTGAGGGCTGTCCTGAGGCTCTATGGGGTTGGTTTGGGTTGGTGAACTGAGCCTCAGAACCAGCTGGCTGAGGGGACTCTTCTCTGGTTTCATCTCTTGACATTGTAGAGCTGTGTGATGGAATGTTTTGTTTTTAGATGGTTGTAAAATTTGATGGCTCTTTTTTCTATTTGAATGAGTAGTGGGTATTGGCCCAATTCTGCCCTACATGCGTTATTTGGAGTTTTTCTTTGTACTTGCAATACAACCTTGCAAAACTCTGCATGCAATATTTCAATTGGATGTTTGTCCCATTTAGTAAATTCATTTTTAGAGAGTGGACCCCATACTTCACTGCCATATAGAGCAATTGGTTCTATAACTGATTGAACAATTTTGAGCCAAATTCTAATTGGAATTTCAATTTTGATGTTCCTTTTAATGGCATAGAATGCTCTTCTTGCTTTGTCTCTCAGCTCATTCACAGCCATGTGAAAGCTACCTGTGTTGCTGATATTTAGTCCTAGATATGTGTAGTTTTTTGTGTGTTCTAATAGAACTGTGTCCAAATAGAATTTATATTTGTCATCCTTATTTCCGGACCTTTTTTGGAATATCATTATATTTGTTTTTTTTAGGTTAACGATCAGAGCCCAGGTCTGACAGAACCTGTGAAGACGATCTAGGTGCTGCTGTAACCCCTCTTTAGTGGGAGACAGCAGCACCAGGTCATCTGCATATAGCAGACACTTAATTTCAGTGTTGTGTAGGGTGATACCAGGTGCTGCCGATTCTTCTAATGTTTTTGCCAATTCATTAATGTAGATGTTAAATAATGTTGGACTTATTGGGCAGCCCTGTTTCACTCCCCGCCCCTGAGAGAAGAAGTCTGTTTGCTTGTTGCCAATTTTAACCGCACATTTGTTTTTAGTGTACATTGATTTAATAAAATCATATGTTTTCCCTCCAATATCACTTTCCATTAGTTTATAAAAAAGACCTTTGTGCCAAATTGAATCAAATGCTTTCTTGAAATCTACAAAACATGAATAGATTTTGCCTTTGTTTTGGTTAACTTGTTTATCAATTAGAGTGTGGAGGGTGTAAATGTGGTCTGTTGTACGATAATCTTTTAGAAATCCAATCTGGCTTCTGCTCAGGACATTGTGTTCGTCAAGGAAATTATGTAGTCTGCTATTTATAATACTGCAGATAATTTTCCCCAGGTTGCTGATTTAACCTTTATTTAACACCCATCCCGGATCCGGGAGCATCCTCATCAGTAAAAGCTGACTAGCATAGCCTAGCATAGCGCCACAAGTAAATAATAGCATATAAATATCATGAAATCACAAGTCCAATACAGCAAATGAAAGATAAACATCTTGTGAATCCAGCCATCATTTCTGATTTTTAAAATTTTTTACAGCGAAAACACAATATGTATTTCTATTAGTTAACCACAATAGCCAAAGACTCAACCGCATATTTTCACCATGTTTCTACCGCATAGGTAGCTATCACAAAACCGACCAAATATAGATATAATTAGTCACTAACCAAGAAACAACTTCATCAGATGACAGTCTTATAACATGTTATACAATAAATATATGTTTTGTTCGAAAATGTGCATATTTGAGGTATAAATCATAGTTTTACATTGCAGCTACCATCAAAAATATCACCAAAGCAGCCAGAATAATTACAGAGAGCAACGTGAAATACATAAATACTCATCATAAAATATTTATGAAAAATACATGGTGTACAGCAAATGAAAGATAAACATCTTGTAAATCCAGCCAATATTTCAGATTTTTTAAGTGTTTTACAGCGAAAATACAATATAGCATTATATTAGTTTACCACAATAGCCAAATACACAAATACATTTATTAGCAGCAAAAGGTAGCTATCGCAAAAACCAGCAAAATATATAAAATTAATCACTAACCTTGGACAACTTCATCAGATGACAGTCTTATAACATCAGGTTATACAATACACTTATGTTTTGTTCGAAAATGTGCATATTTAGAGCTGCAAACCGTGGTTATACATTGTGAATATGTAGCATCGATTCACCAGAATGTCAGGAGATATTTTGGACACTCACCTAATCTGACCAAAGAACTCATCATAAACTTTACTAAAAAATACATGTTGGACAGCAAATGAAAGATACACTGGTTCTTAATGCAACCGCCGTGTTAGATTTTTAAAAATAACTTTACCATAACAAACAGCTTGCGTTATTGCGAGACAGCGCCCGCCAAAACGGCAGAGAATAGAAATAACATTTTCCACAGAAATACGAAATAACATCATAAATTGTTCTTACTTTTGCTAAGCTTCCATCAGAATCTTGTACAAGGAGTCCTAGGTCAAGAATAAATTGTTGTTTGGTTTTAGAATGTAATTTTCTTCTGTGGAATTCGCTCCACAAGGCTAGCCAAGGTTGATAACGTTCCCATATTCTCTCGACGCAAAGAACGGAAATCCCCAAAAGTCCAAATAAACGTTGAATAAACTGATAGAACTCGGTTGAAAAAAACCTGCTTTACGATGTTATTATCGCATGTATCAAATAAAATCAGAGCCGGAGATATTAGCCGTGTATACCGAACGCTTATCATAAGACAATATGGAGGTGCTTCCTGCGCCTTGGTAGACAAAGGAAATTCTGGACACGTCATTCCAAGAGCTCTTGTTCACCTCAGATCAAGCTAGACACCCCATTCCACCTTCCACTGCCTGTTGACATCTAGTGTAAGGAGTATGCAGTGCATGCATATCGATAAATATAAGGCAATTGAATAGGCAGGCCCTGGAACAGAGCCTCGTTTTCAGATTTTTCACTTCCTGTATGGAAGTTTGCTGCCAAATGAGTTCTGTTTCACTCACAGATATAATTCAAACAGTTTTAGAAACTTGAGAGTGTTTTCTATCCAATAGTAATAATAATATGCATATTGTATGATCTAGAAAAGAGTACGAGGCCGTTTAAATTGGGCACGATTTTTTCCAAAGTGAAAACAAAGTGACTTAACGCAAATTCCTCTGTAATTATTTGGGTCAAATTTGTCTCCATTTTTATAGATTGGTGTGATCAATCCCTGGTTCCAAATATCGGGGGAAATACCTGCAGTGAGGATAATGTTGAAGAGTTTGAGTATAGCCAATTTGAATTTGTGGTCTGTATATTTGATCATTTCATTTAAAATACCATCAGCACAACAGGCCTTTTTGGGTTGGAGAGTGCATAGTTTTTCCAATAATTCTTCTTCTGTAATTGGGGTATCCACAGGATTCTGATAGTCTTTGACTGCTAATTCAAGGGTTTGTAATTTTTCTTGTATATCTTTTTGTTCTGGGCTCTTTGTTATATTGCTGTAGAGGTTTGCAAAGTGATTTCTCCACATATCCCCATTTTGGATAGCCAATTCCTCATGATGAGGTTTGTTTAATTTATTCCAATTCTCCCTGAAGTGGTTTGATTCTATGGATTCCTCAATTCCATCCAGCTGATTTCTAATGTGCTGTTCCTTTTTTGTTCTTAGGGTGCGTTTGTATTGCTTCAGTGTTTCCCCATATTGAAGGCTTATATTTTTGTTGTCTGGTTCTCTGTGTTTCTGATTAGATATATTTCTCAATGACTTTCTTACATTTTTGTAATCTCTCTCTCTCTCTTTGTCTCTGTCTCTCTCTCTTTCTCTCTCTGTCTCTGTCTCTGTCTCTCTCTCTGTCTCTCTCTCTGTCTCTCTCTCTCTCTCTCTATCTCTCTCTCTCTCTCTCTCTCTCTCTCTCTTTGTCTCTCTCTCTCTCTGTCTCTCTGTCTCTCTGTCTCTCTTGTCTCTTTGTCTCTCTGTCTCGCTGTCTCTCTGTCTCGCTGTCTCTCTCTCTCTCTCTCTCTCTCTCTCTCTCTCTCTCTCTCTCTCTCTCTCTCTCTCTCTCTCTCTCTCTCTCTCTCTCTCTCTCTCTCTCTCTCTCTCTCTTTCCTGGCTCACAGTGATTGATTATGAGTCACAGCCTGCCAACAACACATTAGAAAGGCATGACACTATCTTTAATTTTGTTTTGACACTCCGGGGCTTTAGCACAAATTACTCCAGTCGAAGCCATTTAACATCTCCTCCACCGTCATCCATTGGGCCTTTTTGGGATCAAGTTCAAAATCTACTTTTTCACTTGAATGGAGAAAAAGTGAGATAGATTGAAGGGGAACAACAACACAATGCTTTGATGAAAATCCCAGTTTGAGAAAGAAAGAAAAAAAAGACATTTCCAAGCTCTACTCCCTGTGAGTGTAAATCATTAGACTAGTCTGACCCGTATATTAGAGCTTTATGTCGTGTTTATGGCCTTGGACAATCAGTCAGGAGTTTATTTACATTATTTCCTACATGGCCTCTCGGTTTCAGGCCGGTTATGCTCACTGAGGGACCATGCAATGTTTAAGTGGTACACTCCAATCCCCTCCTTCGACAGGTTATTTATGATACAAGTGTACAGCCACCTTCCTTCCAATTAAAGCTGAGTGCAGGCTCTCCTTCATCATCCCCCTCCAAGGAGTTGTTGGTACTCTATTTCCTCTCCCTCCCCTCCTTCCTCTGCTTCCCATTTTTCCTCTCTTTCCTCTCCCCTCCTATCCTTCCTCTCCTTCCTCTCCCTCCCCTCCTTCCTCTCCTTCCTCTTTTTCCTCTATTTCCTCTCCCCTCCTATCCTTCCTCTCTTTCCTCTCCCCTTCTTCTCCTTCCTCTCCCTCCCCTCCTTCCTCTCCTTCCTCTTTTTCCTCTCATTCCTCTCCTTCCTCTCCTTCCTCCTTTTCCTCTCCTTCCTCTCCTTCCTCCTTTTCCTCTCCTTCCCCTCCTTCCTCCTTTTCCTCTCCTTCCTCTCCTTCCTCCTTTTCCTCTCCTTCCTCTCCTTC
Organism: Salvelinus alpinus; assembly: GCF_045679555.1. Lineage (NCBI taxonomy): Eukaryota > Metazoa > Chordata > Actinopteri > Salmoniformes > Salmonidae > Salvelinus > Salvelinus alpinus. Next base: position 8,888,382 of record NC_092105.1, on the reverse strand, counting down.
CTCTCTTTCCTCTCCTTCCTCTACTTCCTCTCATTCCCCTTCCTTCCTCTCCTTCCTCCTTTTCCTCTCCTTCCTTTCCTTCCTCTCTATCCTCTTCTTCCTCTCCTTCCTCTCTTTCTTCTACTCCCTCTGCTCCAGATGACCCTGAGTCTCAGGTTAGGACTAAGTAATGCTCCTCCAGCTCCAAGCCCCAGACTTAACCAGTCACTCCAGTTGAAATTGAGGTCAGACTTTAGGTAGCATCGTGAAAGAAATTTAAAAACGGCTCTCTGACCTCAGGCTCTGGATTTTTGTCTAGTTAGAATTATATGTCTTTCTCCTATACCTTTCAAGTTCTCATCATCTATCTCTCCCCCTTTTTTCACTTGCTCTTTCTCTCTCTTTCACCCAGTGGAGAGGGAAACAATCCCTCTCTTGATAAGAGTTCAGGTGTATTGGAAGAGAACACAATGTAGCCGGTCAGGTCCCAGACCGTTAAAACAGTGTGAGCTCTGCTTTATACCAAACCCACCGGAAACCCACATAAACAATGTAAGGTATACCTTACTGAAACAGCAAGATAAGAATCAGGAAATAAAAGTTTTTGGTTAAATATATTATCCGTAATAATACATGTCAGAGCATGCAGCCCATTAAACTCAGTAGTGGGACGATAGAGCAGAACATGACTTGAGGTTTTAATTACAATTTAATGGACAGGCTCCGAAGATGACCCGACTGTAGGGGGGGGGTCAAAGGGCATTTCCTTTCATAATGAGAGCGAGGATTCCCCACTGTAGAGGGGGTCAAAGGGCATTACCCTTCATAAGGTGGAGCGAGGGGATAGAGATGAAGATACTCAGGTTAAACGCAGAGATAGAGAGGGGTTAAACACAGAGATAGAGAGGGGTTAAACACAGAGATAGAGAGGGGTTAAATGCAGAGATAGAGAGGGGTTAAACGCAGAGATAGAGAGGGGTTAAACACAGAGATAGAGAGGGGTTAAATGCAGAGATAGAGAGAGGTTAAATGCAGAGATAGAGAGGGGTTAAATGCGGAGATAGAGAGAGGTTAAACGCAGAGTTCCCTAACCGCGCCACACAGTGAAATGATACACCCAAACAGGCCATGGCCACAGCTGTAGGAGATAGACACAGGTCACGAGGCGTGTCAGCATCATATTGTGGGATCTGGCTTTATAGATGCATACCTCTACAGATGTAGGATCTTAATTTGAGACAGTTTGCTACAGTAGGAAAATAATTCTACAGCAATAGAACATGTTCATTACTTTATGGATTGTAATTAATAGACATTTTTTGTAGGTGTTAATAGATTTTTCTATTATTTTTCTATTTTCTAACAGATCAAGTCTAACATTTTAAAGTGGAAATTACAAACTTTTAAACCTTGAGCACTACAAGTTTGAATTTCCAGAAGGACATTTCTCAGCAACAAAAGAGTGATCAAATGACGATCCTACATCTGTATACAAAGTATCTTTCTGTCATTACTTCAGATTTCTCTCTTTATTTAACTTTATGATCCCTCCTCCCTCTCTCTCTCTCTCTCTCTCTCTCTCTCTCTCTCTCTCTCTCTCTCTCTCTCTCTCTCTCTCTCTCTCTCTCTCTCTCTCTCTCTCTCTCTCTCTCTCTCTCTCTCTCTCTCTCTCTCTCTCTCGTCTCTCTCGTCTGTCCTCTGTATCCAATTAGGTGTTTGCTTTGTAAGATATATGAATGGGCTGTTTTGTATACTGAAATGCAGAATAAATAACCAAGACATTAGCATTCCTCCTCCATTTCTCCCCCTCTCCAAGGCATGGCCTGTTTGTCCAGCCTCTCCATCAAAACCTCAAACTGCACCGTACTGGTTACAAAGACTGAAAGAAAATACACAACCGCAACATCATGCCAGTGTTTGTCAAACAATCCCAGTAATCATTCCGAGACGTTAAGACATGGCGCTGCCTTTCTTAGCCTCCAGGGGTAAATGTCATTTTTTACCCTGGCTAAAAGCTTGTCTCAGGTGTCAGAGTAACACAGGGGATAGAGTCAGAAAAGACACGAGCCGTCAGACTAGATGGGCAACAGAGCTGCAGGGGGTTCTGGGTAAGGCCCAGGCGTCGTCCCAAATGGGTCCCAATTCCCTGCACAGTGCATTATGTAGAGAAAAGTGTGCAATTTAAGACGTAACCACAGTCTCACTGTGACACTGTGGGTTCCCTATTTGCAAGGGGAGTAGGTTGGTAAAACCTATTTGCAAGGGGAGTAGGTTGGTAAAACCTATTTGCAAGGGCTGTAGGTTGGTAAAACCTATTTGCAAGGGGGGTGGTTTGGTTAAACCTATTTGCAAGGGGTGTAGTTTGGTTAAACCTATTTGCAAGGGGTGTAGGTTGGTAAAACCTATTTGCAAGGGCTGTAGGTTGGTAAAACATATTTGTAGGTTGGTAAAACCTATTTGCAAGGGGTGTAGGTTGGTAAAACCTATTTGCAAGGGGTGTAGGTTGGTAATGCTTATTTGCAATGGGTGTAGGTTGGTAAAACCTATTTGCAAGGGGAGTAGGTTGGTAATGCTTATTTGCAAGGGGTGTAGGTTGGTAAAACCTATTTGCAAGGGGTGTAGTTTGGTAAAACATATTTGCAAGGGGTGTAGGTTGGTAAAACCTATTTGCAAGGGGTGTAGGTTGGTAAAACCTATTTGCAAGGGCTGTAGGTTGGTAATGCTTATTTGCAATGGGTGTAGGTTGGTAAAACCTATTTGCAAGGGGAGTAGGTTGGTAATGCTTATTTGCAAGGGGTGTAGGTTGGTAAAACCTATTTGCAAGGGGTGTAGTTTGGTAAAACATATTTGCAAGGGGTGTAGGTTGGTAAAACCTATTTGCAAGGGGTGTAGGTTGGTAAAACCTATTTGCAAGGGCTGTAGGTTGGTAATGCTTATTTGCAAGGGGTGTAGGTTGGTAAAACCTATTTGCAAGGGGTGTAGGTTGGTAAAACCTATTTGCAAGGGGTGTAGGTTGGTAAAACCTATTTGCAAGGGCTGTAGTTTGGTAAAACCTATTTGCAAGGGGAGTAGGTTGGTAAAACCTATTTGCAAGGGGAGTAGGTTGGTAAAACATATTTGCAAGGGGAGTAGGTTGGTAAAACCTATTTGCAAGGGGTGTAGGTTGGTAAAACCTATTTGCAAGGGGTGTAGGTTGGTAAAACCTATTTGCAAGGGGTGTAGGTTGGTAAAACCTATTTGCAAGGGGTGTAGGTTGGTAAAACCTATTTGCAAGGGGTGTAGTTTGGTTAAACCAATTTGCAAGGGGTGTAGGTTGGTAAAACCTATTTGCAAGGGGTGTAGGTTGGTAAAACCTATTTGCAAGGGGGGTGGTTTGGTTAAACCTATTTGCAAGGGGTGTAGGTTGGTAAAACCTATTTGCAAGGGCTGTAGGTTGGTAAAACATATTTGCAAGAGGTGTAGGTTGGTAAAACCTATTTGCAAGGGGTGTAGGTTGGTAAAACCTATTTGCAAGGGCTGTAGGTTGGTAAAACCTATTTGCAAGGGGTGTAGGTTGGTAAAACCTATTTGCAAGGGGTGTAGGTTGGTAAAACCTATTTGCAAGGGGTGTAGTTTGGTTAAACCAATTTGCAAGGGGTGTAGGTTGGTAAAACCTATTTGCAAGGGCTGTAGGTTGGTAAAACATATTTGTAGGTTGGTAAAACCTATTTGCAAGGGCTGTAGGTTGGTAAAACCTATTTGCAAGAGGAGTAGGTTGGTAATGCTTATTTGCAAGAGGAGTAGGTTGGTAATGCTTATTTGCAAGGGGTGTAGGTTGGTAAAACCTATTTGCAAGGGGTGTAGTTTGGTAAAACATATTTGCAAGGGGAGTAGGTTGGTAAAACCTATTTGCAAGGGGAGTAGGTTGGTAAAACCTATTTGCAAGAGGAGTAGGTTGGTAATGCTTATTTGCAAGGGGTGTAGGTTGGTAAAACCTATTTGCAAGGGGTGTAGTTTGGTAAAACCTATTTGCAAGGGGTGTAGGTTGGTAAAACCTATTTGCAAGGGGTGTAGGTTGGTAAAACCTATTTGCAAGGGGTGTAGTTTGGTTAAACCTATTTGCAAGGGGTGTAGGTTGGTAAAACCTATTTGCAAGGGCTGTAGGTTGGTAAAACATATTTGTAGGTTGGTAAAACCTATTTGCAAAGGGTGTAGGTTGGTAAAACCTATTTGCAAGGGGAGTAGGTTGGTAAAACCTATTTGCAAGGGGAGTAGGTTGGTAATGCTTATTTGCAAGGGGTGTAGGTTGGTAAAACCTATTTGCAAGGGGTGTAGTTTGGTAAAACATATTTGCAAGGGGTGTAGGTTGGTAAAACCTATTTGCAAGGGGAGTAGGTTGGTAAAACCTATTTGCAAGGGGAGTAGGTTGGTAAAACCTATTTGCAAGGGGTGTAGTTTGGTAAAACCTATTTGCAAGGGGTGTAGGTTGGTAAAACCTATTTGCAAGGGCTGTAGGTTGGTAAAACCTATTTGCAAGGGGTGTAGGTTGGTAAAACCTATTTGCAAGGGCTGTAGGTTGGTAATGCTTATTTGCAAGGGGTGTAGGTTGGTAAAACCTATTTGCAAGGGGTGTAGGTTGGTAAAACCTATTTGCAAAGGGTGTAGGTTGGTAAAACCTATTTGCAAGGGGTGTAGGTTGGTAAAACCTATTTGCAAGGGGAGTAGGTTGGTAAAACCTATTTGCAAGGGGAGTAGGTTGGTAAAACCTATTTGCAAGGGGTGTAGGTTGGTAAAACCTATTTGCAAGGGGAGTAGGTTGGTAAAACCTATTTGCAAGGGGAGTAGGTTGGTAATGCTTATTTTTTTAAGTTCTTCGAATAAATTCAAATTATTGATTAATAAACTGTTAATAATAAATCATTGTGTGCTATCTGTTGAAGCATGTATTAGAATGTACAATATGAATCAGAACTGCACAAAGAGAGGTCAGCTGATGACTCAAGATACGTCTGTAGGATCCCATTGGGAATGACATCCTGTTCCTGTTGTATCTGTCCCTGTGTTCCTGTTGTAACTGTCCCTGTGTTCCTGTTGTATCTGACCCTGTATTCCTGTTGTAACTGTCCCTGTGTTCCTGTTGTATCTGTCCTTGTGTTCCTGTTGTAACTGTCCCTGTGTTCCTCTTGTATCTGTCCCTGTGTTCCTGTTGTATCTGTCCCTGTGTTCCTGTTGTATCTGTCCCTGTGTTCCTGTTGTATCTGTCCCTGTGTTCCTGTTGTATCTGTCCCTGTGTTCCTGTTGTATCTGTCCCTGTGTTCCTGTTGTATCTGTCCCTGTGTTCCTGTTGTAACTGTCCCTGTGTTCCTGTGTTCCTGTTGTATCTGTCCCTGTGTTCCTGTTGTATCTGTCCCTGTGTTCCTGTTGTATCTGTCCCTGTGTTCCTGTTGTAACTGTCCCTGTGTTCCTGTTGTATCTGTCCCTGTGTTCCTGTTGTATCTGTCCCTGTGTTCCTGTTGTATCTGTCCCTGTGTTCCTGTTGTATCTGTCCCTGTGTTCCTGTTGTATCTGTCCCTGTGTTCCTGTTGTAACTGTCCCTGTGTTCCTGTTGTATCTGTCCCTGTGCTCCTCTTGTATCTGTCCCTGTGTTCCTGTTGTATCTGTCCCTGTGTTCCTGTTGTATCTGTCCCTGTGTTCCTGTTGTATCTGTCCCTGTGTTCCTGTTGTATCTGTCCCTGTGTTCCTGTTGTATCTGTCCCTGTGTTCCTGTTGTATCAGGTCCTGTGTTCAGATATGTATTTGCTTTGCTGTGGAGTCTAAGTGCAGTGTGAGCTATTTCAGCCTCAGTGCAATCAGCTGTGTGTCTGTCAAAACTGCTCCAATGGCACCTCCCAGGGACACACATTTAGCCATCAATCATATATGGAATGTCTCCCTCTACCTCGACCACTGTAGTTTAGTTTGACAGTACCACAAACAAACACACACACAGACACACACACACACACACACACACACACACACACACACACACACACACACACACACACACACACACACACACACACACACACACACACACACACACACACACACACACACACACACACACACACACACACACATATACACACAAGGCTTACAGACACACAAATATACACACAAACACACACATACACACGTAGACGGCTTACAGACACACACATATACACACACACAGACACACACACACACACACACACACACACACACACACACACACACACACACACACACACACACACACACACACACACACACACACACACACACACACACACACACACATATACACACAAGCCTTACAGACACACACATATACACACAAACACACACATACACGGCTTACAGACACACACATACACACACACACACACACACACACACACACACACACACACACACACACACACACACACACACACACACACACACACACACACACACACACACACATATACACACAAGGCTTACAGACACACACATATACACACAAACACACACATACACACGTACACGGCTTACAGACACACACATACACACACACACACACACACACACACACACACACACACAGACACACACACACACACACACACACACACACACACACACACACACACACACACAGACACACACACACACACACACACACAGACACACCCACACACAGACAAACCCACACACAAACACAGACAAAGACACTCAGCCTCCTACTGTTTCTGACCTCATTCATCACCTCTAATGCTTTCTCTCGATGCCTCTTTCAGTCTGTCAGAGAGCTGCTCCCACATCATCATGATGTCACTGACAGAGATCCCACATTATTATGACGTCATTGCCAGAGCTAACATATTATTATGACGTCACTACCAGAGCTCCCACATTATTATGACGTCACTAGCAGAGCTCCCACATTATCACGAAGTCACAGCCAGAGCTCCCACATTATTATGACGTCATTGCCAGAGCTAACATATTATTATGACGTCACTACCAGATCTCCCACATTATTATGACGTCACTACCAGAGCTCCCACATTTTTATAACGTCACTACCAGAGCTCCCACATTATTATGACGTCACTATCAGAGCTCCCACATTATTATGACGTCACTGTCAGAGCTCCCACATTATTATGATGTCACTACCAGGGCTCCCACATTATTATGACGTCACTACCAGAGCTCCCACATTATTATGGAGTCACTGTCAGAGCTCCCACATTATTATGATTTCACTACCAGAGCCCCCACATTATTATGACGTCACTACCAGAGCTCCCACATTATTATGACGTCACTACCAGAGCTCCCAAATTATTATGACGTCACTGCCAGAGCTCCCACATTATTATGACGTCACTAGCAGAGCTCCCACATTATTATAACGTCACTACCAGACCTCCCACATTATCACGAAGTCACAGCCAGAGCTCCCACATTATTATGACGTCACTACCAGAGCTCCCAAATTATTATGACGTCACTGCCAGAGCTCCCACAATATTATGACGTCACAACCAGAGCTCCCACATTATTATGACTTCACTGTCAGAGCTCCCACATTATTATGATGTCACTACCAGAGCTCCCACGTTATTATGACGTCACTACCAGAGCTCCCACGTTATCACGACGTCACAACCAGAGCTCCCACATTATTATGACGTCACTACCAGAGCTCCCACATTATTATGACGTCACTGCCAGAGCTCCCACATTATTATGACGTCACTACCAGAGCTCCCACATTATCATGACGTCACTGCCAGAGTTCCCACGTTATCACGACGTCACAGCCAGAGCTCCCACATTATTATGACGTCACTGCCAGAGCTCCCACATTATTATGACGTCACAGCCAGAGCTCCCACGTTATCCCGACGTTACAACCAGAGCTCCCACATTATTATGACGTCACTACCAGAGCTCCCACATTATTATGACGTCACTGACAGAGCTCCCACATTATCACGACGTCACAGCCAGAGCTCCCACATTATTATGACGTCACTGCTAGAGCTCCCACATTATTATGACGTCACTGACAGAGCTCCCACATTATCATGACTTCACTACCAGAGCTCCCACATTATTATGACGTCACTGCCAGAGCTCCCACATTATTATGACGTCACAGCCAGAGCTCCCACGTTATCACGACGTCACAGCCAGAGCTCCCACATTATTATGACGTCACTACCAGAGCTCCCACATTATTATGACGTCACTGACAAAGCTCCCACATTATCACGACGTCACAGCCAGAGCTCCCACATTATTATGACGTCACTGCCAGAGCTCCCACATTATTATGACGTCACTGACAGAGCTCCCACATTATCATGACTTCACTACCAGAGCTCCCACATTATTATGACGTCACTGCCAGAGCTCCCACATTATTATGACGTCACAGCCAGAGCTCCCACATTATTATGACGTCACTACCAGAGCTCCCACACTATTATGACGTCACTGCCAGAGCTCCCACATTATTATGACGTCACTGACAGAGCTCCCACATTATTATGACGTCACTGACAGAGCTCCCACATTATTATGACGTCACTACCAGAGCTCCCACATCATTATGATGTCACTGCCAGAGCTCCCACATTATTATGACTTCACTACCAGAGCTCCCACATTATTATGACGTCACTAACAGAGCTCCCACATTATTATGACATCACTGCCAGAGCTCCCACATTATTATGACGTCACTGCACGAGATGATGACCAGCAGGTGGTGAAGTCTCCACCCATTCCCAGCTGTCACTCACATAGGGTTAGTGTACGAATGTGTGTGTGTGTGTGTTAGCGTTATTATTTGTGCATGTGCGTGTGCGTGCCTACATGTGTGTGTGAGAGACTGGGGAATCTCTGTGACACAACACGTCATGCTGATCCATCCCTCTTCCCATCAGGAATATTACTCAGCTGATGTTAGCAGCGTTCAAAAGCAACGAGAGAGAGGATGTTTTCCACAGCACAGTTGAAGAACTCATTCTGGTATCTTTGTAAAAAAAAGATATATATATATATAATCAGAGCGAATAAAAAAACAGCTAGCTATAATTAATTTAATACAAAAAGAGTCCTAAATGTCAGCGATAATTAATTTTCCATAGGACGAGGAGAGGCGGCAATCTGTTCAAGTCAACCAGATCCTAAATTCCTGTGACAAGCGCGATTCTAGATAAAGTGCCTGTTCCGATGGAGGTTCCTTAATTAATCTATTTTTTTTTTTTACTTGTCATCACTTTTTGCTCTGTGGAAGTCGTTAATAAGATACCTTTAATGAAATAATGAGCAGTCGTTTAGGAGTTTAGGTATTTTCTTACTGTTAATGTCACTCAACTCACTGAGACACAAACGGAACAGAATCACACAGCCGTTGGTTCTTGTTCTCTGTTATATTTGACAGGGAGACATATTTTACACGGGCTACTGCAGCTCATCTGTCCCTTTCATTGAATTTTACCGTGACGTATAACTTATTTTCAACTGTTACAAATCACAGTGTATATCACGTATCTTCGGATTAAATTCAGGGAGTGTCAGGCCAGTTACTCAACGGTGAGCTGGGTATCTCTGGGGGGTAGTTGTAGTTTCAAGGGGTTCTGGTGAGTCATCCCAGCCGTCACTCCTTACTGAACTCCCACGTCAACCGAGATACATGATTAGATCATGATTGTTTGTAATCAATGTTATATGTGTGGCGTGAAAACCACACAATCCCACACACATACTGTACACACACACATACTGTACACACACACACACACACGCACGCACGCACACACACACACACACACACACACACACACACACACACACACACACGCACGCACGCACGCACACACACACACACGCACGCACACACGCACGCACGCACACACGCACGCACGCACACACGCACACACACGCGCACACGCACGCGCACACACGCGCACACACGCGCACACGCACGCGCACACACGCGCACACACGCGCACACACGCGCACACACACGCACACACACGCACACACACGCACACACACAGACTATACATTTACGTCATCAAACGTGTGGAAGACATTTTGTGGTGACTGCCTTCAGTTCATTATATTCTGGACACATTTAAACAGTAACTGGAGGAAACTTTTTCAGAGTTCATTTTTTATTTCCTGGTCTTCCCCCTGACATCAACAAGAGCCTGTCAGATCACTGCTTATTCAGATAGAGCTAATAATAATACATGGCAGACCATTCAGGTCTCTGCTCTTCCACTGTGAATGTTTATCTGTGTGCGTGTCTGTCTGTCTGTCTCTCTCTCTCTGTTTCTGTCTCTCTATATCTCGATATCTCTCTCTCTCTCTGTCTCTTTCTGTCTTTCTCTCTCCTGTCTCTCTCTCTCTCACTCTCTGTCTGTCTCTTTCTCTCTCTCACTCTCTCTTTCTCTCTCTCAATTCATTTCAATTTGCTTTATTGGCATGGCATAACAATGTACATATTGCCAAAGCTTACTTTGGATATTTACAATATTAAGATAATAAGAATCACAATTGTCAACGGGACAACAGAAACAACAATAATCAAGGGTCAAAATAACCGTACATTGAACAATAACAATAAGCATACAGTAGAGTACATGTGCAGGTTGATTGGTCTGTCAGACACTGTCCCTCATCTTATGGCAGGCAGAAATGTAGTGCGCTGCCAACCCACAGCTCTCTGCGTCCTCCCCCAACAGGACGGGTAGCCTACTCTCATCAGAGAGGTCTTTGAAATCTTGAATAAGGGTTTGAAATTTGGGGAAATGACTCTCTAATTGTTTTATATTTTTGACATTTTGTCAGGAAATGCAGCTCCGTCTCAGGTTCTGCTGTTGTGCAGTGGTTGCACAGCCTTTCCTCTACAGGGAGCCAGGTTTTCATGTGTCTACCCTTCTCAACTGCAAGGCTGTGCTCACTGAGCCTGTACTTTGTCAAGGTTTTTCTAAGGTTTTAATCATAACCATGGTCAAATAGTTAGCCACAGTGTACTGTCGATTGAGTGGCAGATGGCACTGCATTTTGCTTTGTGTTTGTGCTTGTGTTTCCCAATAAGCGATGTAGTTTTGTTTTGACTGTGTTGTAATTTGGTTTACTCTGATTGATTGGATCATCTGGTCCTGAAGCTTCAGTGTGTTAGTAGAACAGGTTTGTGAACTCAGCCCCAGGACCAGCTGGATGAGGGGACTCTTTTCTTTGCTCAGCTCTTGGCATTGCAGGGCTTGGTAGTGATATGAGAGGGGGTATTTTAGATTCTTCAAAACGTAATTGCTCTTTTTTGAGTTTTTATAATTAGTGGATTTTGGCCTAATTCTGCCCTGCATGCATTGTCTGTAGTTTTCCTCTGGACATGTAGGAGAATCTTACAGAACTCTGCATGCAGGGTTTCAATGGGGTGTTTGTCCCATTTGATGAAATCTTGTTTTGCAAGTGGACCCCACACCTCGCTGCCATAAAGAGCAATTGGTTCAAATGACACATTAATTTAGTTTTAGTCAAATTTTAATAGGCATTTCAATTTGAATTTGTTTTTTATTGGCGTAGAATGCCCTGCGGCTTTCTCTGTCAGTTCATTCACTGCCTCATTAAGGTGTCCAGTTGAGCTTATCTATAAACCTAATTAATTGCAGTGTGTGCAGTACTCTATATATTTTGTACCAATTGAGAACTTTGGTCTAATTCCCTGAGATCTGTATCTTCTCTGGAAAATCATTATTTTAGTCTTTTTGGGGTTTACTGCCAGGGCCCAGGTCTGGCAGTACTGCTCTAGCAGGTCCAGGCTCTGCTGTAGGCCATGTGCTGTGGGTGACAGCAGGCACAGGTCATCTGTGAAGAGTAGGCATTTAACCTCTGAATTGTGGAGACTAACACCAGGGGTTTCAGATTTTTCTAGAACAGATTGCAACCCTGGCGAAGGCCCCACCCCTGGTTAAAGAATTGTTTTATTTTCTTGCCAATTTTAATGCTGCACGTATTGCCAGTATACATTGATTTAATTATGTCATATGTTTTACCCCCTACACCACTTTCAATAACTTTGTAGAACAGTCCTGTATGCCAAATAGAATCAAATGCTTTTTGGAAGTCGATAAAGCAAGCTCATATTTTGGTATTATGTTGGTGGACATGTTTATCTATCATGGTTTGTAGGGTGTAAATATGATCAGTCGTGTGATGTTTTGACATAAATACAATTTGGCTTTTACTCAAGACATTGTGCTTATTAAGGAAGTTTAGAACTCTTAAATTGATAATACTACAGAAAACCTTCCCCAGGTTACTGTTCACACAAATGCCTCTGTAATTGTTGTAGTCAAATGTGTCTCCGTTCTTAAAGATTGGGGTTATGAGTCCTTATTTCCAGATGTCAGGGAAATAACCTACACTCAGGATCAAATTAAACAGTTTTAATATAGCCAATAGAAATTTTGCACTAGTGAGTTTGAGCATCTCATTTAGGATGGCATCAGGTCCTCATGCTTTTTTACATTTGAGAGCCTGAAGTTTCTTATAGAGCTCCAGGTCAGTAACTGGGGAGTCCAGTGGATTTTGATTGTCCATATGTCTTCTCTCTCTCTCTCTCTCACACACACACACACACACACACACACACACACACACACACACACACACACACACACACACACACACACACACACACACACACACACACACACACACACACACACACACACACACACACACACACACACACACACACACACACACACATATACATATACATATACATATACATACAGAGAGAGAGAGAGAGAGACAGAGAGAGAGAGAAAGGGGTGGGAGTATTATGCCCTGGGTGCAGTAGGAGCAGCAGTTGAAATTGATATGGCCTGCTGAGGAAGTCCCTCCCCTCTGTCTGAGGGCCAGGGAGGAAACAGCAGGTCAGCCTGTAAGGTTAGATACACTTTACAGTCTCGTCAGATAGCACAGCCCCGTCAGATAGCACAGCCCCGTCAGATAGCACAGCCCCGTCAGACAGCACAGCCCCGTCAGATAGCACAGCGTAGCACAGCCCTGTCAGATAGCACAGCCCCGTCAGACAGCACAGCCCCGTCAGACAGCACAGCCCCGTCAGATAGCACAGCGTAGCACAGCCCTGTCAGATAGCACAGCCCCGTCAGACAGCACAGCCCCGTCAGATAGCACAGCGTAGCACAGCCCTGTCAGATAGCACAGCCCCGTCAGACAGCACAGCCCCGTCAGACAGCACAGCATAGCCAAATAGTACTTACGTTTCATCAGAATCAAAACACTGTATGAGTGGAAATGAACGACAATAAGTACATAGCGTAGTGTGTTTGGATTGGACGAACTCTCTTTGGAATCAGGGCACCTGTCGACCTAAAAGCAGTTAGCCTAGAAAACATGCATGATTTTATGTACTCTCGACATGTACCTTGTAATCATGCCTCTCTCGTTCTCTCTCTTTCCCACTCTCTCTCATTCTCTCTCTACCCCACTCTCTCTCTCTCATTCTCTCTCTACCCCTCTCTCTCTCATTCTCTCTCCACCCCACTCTCTCTCATTCTCTCTCTACCCCACTCTCTCTCTCTCATTCTCTCTCTACCCCTCTCTCTCTCATTCTCTCTCCACCCCACTCTCTCTCATTCTCTCTCTCTCTCTCTCTCTCTCATTCCTTCTCTACCCCACTCTCTCTCATTCTCTCTCTACCCCACTCTCTCTCATTCTCTCTCTACCCCACTCTCTCTCTCTCATTCTCTCTCTACCCCACTCTCTCTCTCTCATTCTCTCTCTACCCCACTCTCTCTCATTCTCTCTCTACCCCACTCTCTCACTCTCATTCTCTCTCCACCCCACTCTCTCTCATTCTCTCTCTACCCCTCTCTCTCTCATTCTCTCTCTACCCCACTCTCTCTCTCTCATTATCTCTCTACCCCACTCTCTCTCATTCTCTCTCTACCCCACTCTCTCTCTCTCATTCTCTCTCTACCCCACTCTCTCTCATTCTCTCTCTACCCCACTCTCTCTCATTCTCTCTCCACCCCACTCTCTCTCATTCTCTCTCTTTCCCACTCTCTCTCATTCTCTCTCCACCCCACTCTCTCTCGTTCTCTATTTCACTGTACAGTGATCTGATCATCTTGGCATCAGACTGTATGTTATGTTGTATCAAAGCTGGAGGTGAGTCTGGAAGCTGCAGCTTACCTACAATCGGTCTGGCTCGGTGAGACAGGCAGGCAGTTCTTTCATTATTCATCTGTATGCTGTGTGATGTTGGAAGGAACCATGTGTACTTACAGGCATACAAGTATTCCATGGGTGTAGTTCCTGTGTCCTTATTTCAGATGGGTGTGGTTCCTGTGTCCTTATTTTAGATGGGTGTGGTTCCTGTGTCCTTATTTTAGATGGGTGTGGTTCCTGTGTCCTTATTTCAGATGGGTGTGGTTCCTGTGTCCTTATTTCAGATGGGTGTGGTTCCTGTGTCCTCATGTCAGATGGGTGTGGTTCCTGTATCCTTATTTCAGATGGGTGTGGTTCCTGTGTCCTTATTTTAGATGGGTGTGGTTCCTGTGTCCTTATTTTAGATGGGTGTGGTTCCTGTGTCCTTATTTTAGATGGGTGTGGTTCCTGTGTCCTTATTTCAGATGGGTGTGGTTCCTGTGTCCTTATTTTAGATGGGTGTGGTTCCTGTGTCCTCATGTCAGATGGGTGTGGTTCCTGTGTCCTTATGACAGATGGGTGTGGTTCCTGTGTCCTTATTTCAGATGGGTGTGGTTCCTGTGTCCTTATTTCAGATGGGTGTGGTTCCTGTGTCCTTATTTCAGATGGGTGTGGTTCCTGTGTCCTTATTTCAGATGGGTGTGGTTCCTGTGTCCTTATTTCAGATGGGTGTGGTTCCTGTGTCCTTATTTCAGATGGGTGTGGTTCCTGTGTCCTTATTTCAGATGGGTGTGGTTCCTGTGTCCTTATTTCAGATGGGTGTGGTTCCTATGTCCTTATTTCAGATGGGTGTGGTTCCTGTGTCCTTATTTCAGATGGGTGTGGTTCCTGTGTCCTTATTTCAGATGGGTGTGGTTCCTGTGTCCTTATTTCAGATGGGTGTGGTTCCTATGTCCTTATTTCAGATGGGTGTGGTTCCTGTGTCCTTATTTCAGATGGGTGTGGTTCCTGTGTCCTTATTTCAGATGGGTGTGGTTCCTGTGTCCTTATTTCAGATGGGTGTGGTTCCTGTGTCCTTATTTCAGATGGGTGTGGTTCCTGTGTCCTTATTTCAGATGGGTGTGGTTCCTGTGTCCTTATTTCAGATGGGTGTGGTTCCTGTGTCCTTATTTTAGATGGGTGTGGTTCCTGTGTCCTCATGTCAGATGGGTGTGGTTCCTGTGTCCTTATGTCAGATGGGTGTGGTTCCTGTGTCCTTATTTCAGATGGGTGTGGTTCCTGTGTCCTTATTTCAGATGGGTGTGGTTCCTGTGTCCTTATTTCAGATGGGTGTGGTTCCTGTGTCCTTATTTCAGATGGGTGTGGTTCCTGTGTCCTTATTTCAGATGGGTGTGGTTCCTGTGTCCTTATTTCAGATGGGTGTGGTTCCTGTGTCCTTATTTCAGATGGGTGTGGTTCCTGTGTCCTTATTTCAGATGGGTGTGGTTCCTATGTCCTTATTTCAGATGGGTGTGGTTCCTGTGTCCTTATTTCAGATGGGTGTGGTTCCTGTGTCCTTATTTCAGATGGGTGTGGTTCCTGTGTCCTTATTTCAGATGGGTGTGGTTCCTGTGTCCTTATTTCAGATGGGTGTGGTTCCTGTGTCCTTATTTCAGATGGGTGTGGTTCCTGTGTCCTTATTTCAGATGGGTGTGGTTCCTGTGTCCTTATTTCAGATGGGTGTGGTTCCTGTGTCCTTATTTCAGATGGGTGTGGTTCCTGTGTCCTTATTTCAGATGGGTGTGGTTCCTGTGTCCTTATTTCAGATGGGTGTGGTTCCTGTGTCCTTATTTCAGATGGGTGTGGTTCCTGTGTCCTTATTTCAGATGGGTGTGGTTCCTGTGTCCTTATTTCAGATGGGTGTGGTTCCTGTGTCCTTATTTCAGATGGGTATTGGCCCTGTGTCCTTAATTCACACATGGCTGTTGAATATGAGAAAATGCACAATGAAAAAGGCAAGAAGGTCAGGCTTTATTTTGCGTCACATTTTAGTTTACCTCTTCCAGGAGTTTTAGAATACCAACTGTTACGATTCATTCCTCAGAAAATAGACGGGAAATACCAGATGACACAGGATGGTAACAACAAGTTTGTTTTGTGTGCCATCCGTACAGACACCATGACTAAAGACCAATATCCAGGAAGCATTATCAGCTGACTGCCCTCTGATTGCTTTAGACGTGATGGTCACCTGATAATGTCTCTAAATGCTCTGATCTGATTTTCCCTTCAAAGTCATTGGACAGTTGCCACTGCACAGCAATTATAAATCTGGACAACAATCTATTGAAAACATTGGCTGGCGTTGTTTCTCATAGCGTCGGGGAGTATTTGAGTTTGATCATTTTAGGGTGATGGTATTTGGTCTGCGTTGTGTCCACGGCTAAATCTCTGCGTAGAGGGCATGGCCTGGGTCCTGTCTAAATTGTGAATAACAGACACACACACACACTCACACACACACACACACACACACACACACACACACACACACACACACACACACACACACACACACACACACACACACACACACACACACACACACACACACACACACACACACACACACACACACACACACACACACACACACACACACACAACCTCTCCCACCACTCAACCTGTCCTAACAAGTCTACCTCACCCTACCACTCAACCTCACCCCACCATCTCTCCCCACCACTCAACCTCACCCCACCATCTCTCCCTACCACTCAACCTCACCCCACCATCTCTCCCCACCACTCAACCTCACCCCACCACTCCAGCTCTCCCTACCACTCAACATGTCCTAACCACCACAACTGTCCCCACCACTCCACCACTCCACCTCTCCCAACCCCTCCACCCCTCCACCTCTCCCCACCCTTTCACCTGTCCCATCTCTTCACCCTTCATTACTTAAAGACATGAAGGTCAGTCAATCTGGAACATTTCAAGAACTTTGAATGTTTCTTCAAATGCAGTCGCGAAAACCATCAAGCGCTATGATGAAACTGGCTCTCATGAGAACCGCCACAGGAAAGGAAGACCCAGAGTTACCTCTGCTGATTGCAGCCCAAATACATACTTCACAGAGTTCAAGTAACAGAGACATCTCAACATCAACTGTTTAGAGGAGACGGCGTGAATCAGACCTTCGTGGTCAAATTTCTGCAAAGAAACCACGACTAAAGTACACCAATAATAAGAAGAGACTTGCTTGGGCCAAGAAATACGAGCAATGGACATTAGACTGATGGAAATCTGTCCTTTGGTCTGACAAGTCCAAATTTGAGATTTTTGGTTCCAACCGCCGTGTCTTTGTGAGATGCAGAGTAGGTGAACGGATGATCTCCACATGTGTGGTTCCCACCATGAAGCATGGAAGAGGAGGTGTGATGGTGTGGGGGTGCTTCGCTGTTGACAATGTCTTTGATTTATTTAGAATTCAAGGCACACTTAACCAGCATGACTACCACAGCATTCTGCAGCGATACATCATTCCATCTTGTTTGCGCTTAGTGGGACTATCTGTCACGCCCTGACCTTAGAAATCCTTTTTATGTCTCTATTTTGGTTTGGTCAGGGCATGAGTTGGGGTGGGTATTCTATGTTCTAGGTTTTGTAGTTCTATGTTTTTGCCGGGTAGGGTTCTCAATCAGGGACAGCTGTCAATCGTTGTCTCTGATTGAGAACCATACTTAGGCTGCCCTTTTTCCCACCTGTGTTTGTGGGAAGTTGACTTTGTTTAGGGCACATAGCCTTTGGCTTCACAGTTTGGTTTTTGTAGTGTTTATATTTTTGTTCGGTGTCATTTTTATTAATAAAAGGAAAATGTACGCTCACCATGCTGCACCTTGGTCCTCTTCTTTTAACAGCCGTGACACTATCATTTGTTTTTTAACAGGACAATATCCCAAAACACACCTCCAGGCTATATAAGGGCTATTTGACCAATAAGGAGAGTGAGGACTGCATCAGATGACCTGGCCTCCACAATCCACTGACCTCAACCCAAATTAGATGGTTTGGGATGAGTTGGACCACAGAGTGAAGGAAAAGCATCCAACAAGTGCTCAGCAATTCTGGGAACTCCCTCAAGACTGCTGGAAAAGCATTCCTCATGAAGCTGGTTGAGAGAACGCCAAGAGTGTGCAAAGCTGTCATCAAGGCAAAGGGTGGCTACCATTATTTTGGTTACTACTTGATTCCATATGTGTTATTTCATAGTTTTTATGTCTTCACTATTATTCTACAATGTAGAAAATCTACAAAAAATTAAGAAGAACCCTGAATGAGAAACTTTTGACTGCTACTGGAAGCATGCACTCCAAATTGAGCTCAGGTACATCCAATTTCCTTTGATCCTCCTTGATATGTCACTACACATTTAATGGGGTCCACCTGTGGCCAATTCAATTGTTTGGACATGATTTAGAATGAAACACACCCGTCTATATAAGGTCCCACAGTTGACAGAGCATGTCAGAGCAAAAACTATACCATAAAGTCCAAAGAACGAGTCCTATATCTGGGGAAGGGTATAAAACCATTTCTTTAGTGTTGGACGTTTCCAAGAGCTCATGGGTCTCCAAAATTGTGAAAAAAGGTGACCAAGAACCCAGTGACCATTCTACCAGAACTACAGAGTTCCTTAGCTGAGATGGGAGAACCTGCCAGAAGGACAGCAGTTTCTACAGCACTTCACCAATCTGGGCTTTATGGGAGAGTGGCTAGACAGAAGCTACTCCTGAGAAAAAGGCACATTGTTTGGATTCCATATGTGTTATTTCATAGTTTTGATGTCTTCACACACTTGGAGTTTGCAAAAAGGCACGTGAAAGATTCTGAGATCATAAGGCAAAAGATTCTGTGGTCTGATGAGACAAAACTGTTACTCTTGTGTGAATGCAAAGTGCTATGTCTGGAGTAAACCAGGCACAGTTCATCACCCGTCTAACATCATCCCTACCTTGAAGCATGGTGGTGGCAGCATCATGCCATGGGGATGCTTTTCAGCGGCAGAGGACTGGGAGATTGGTAAGGATAGAGGAAATGGAGCCAAACCATGTCTCCTACCAGGTCTCTCTTGGAAAAGAGATGTTATCTCAATGAGAAAAAACCTGTATTAATAAAGGTTAAAAAAATAAAAATAAAAATACAGGCAGATCCTTGATGAGAACCTGCTTCAGAGTGCATGATCTTAGACTGGGGTTGAAGATTTACATAACAATGACCCCAAGCATACAGCCAAAGCAAAGTTGGAATGGCTTCAGAACAAGAATGTAGAAGTATTTGAGTGGCCCAGACTTTAATCCCATTGAAATATGTGGAAAGACTTGAAGGTTGTTGTTCACCGCTCCCCATTCGTCTAAAGAGACCTTGAGAAAATCTAGGTGTGTAAAGCTGATACAGACCTAAGATGACATAAACTGTAATCAACGTCAACGTTGCTTCTACAGAGTACTGACTCAGGGGTATGAATACTTAAAATATTAAATATATTTCTGTATTTAATTTTCAATGAATATGCAAAAAAATTCTAAAAACACGTTTTCACTTTGTCATTATGGGGTAGTGTGTGTATGTGTAGACGGGTGAATTTTGAAGACACTGTAGGTGAAAGCTCGCTCAGGTGGCAGAGGCTCCCACTACACTCCTAATGAATGTAAATGATGCTGTCCGTCTGCCCATTAGGAGTACAGGGATACCCAAGTGCTTACACCGCAGCACGCCCTGTGTCAAGACTGTCACCGTGACAACCATTGTTTATTCATGTCTCCCTACATTCCTAATGAAGAAGCACTCAATTATAGTTCTACCCTCTATTATTAATCTCTCTCTCTCTCTCTCTCCCATAAACAAGATAGTTTTTTCTGTTTTTGTGTAAACATTGTTAAGCGAAGGATCCATCAGCGATGCCTTGCCCCTGCTGTCCTCGTCTACCTTTCTATGTTAGTCATTTAGCGGACACTCTTACCCATAGCAACTTGCAGTAGTGAGTGCATACATTTTCATATACTTTCTATACTGGTCCCCCGTGAGAATCAAACCCACAACCCTGGCATTGCAAGCACCATGCTCTACCAACTGAGCCGTACACGGACCTGTAGTGCTTACATCGCAGCCAACTCTGTGTCAACAAAGTCACCGCTGCTACCATTGCATATTCATGTCTTGTACATGCCAAATGAAGGAGCGTTCAATTATTACTCAACCCTCTATTTCTATCTCTTAATGTCCATTTCTCTCTCTTTCTCTCTTTCTCTCTCTCCCTCCCTCTCCTATCTTTCTCTTTGTCTCTTTCTTTCTCTCTGCCTTTCGCTTTCTCTCTAATCTTGACATTCCCAGCATGCACCTCACCTCGCCCAGTGTAATTTCCATTTGAACATGAAGCAAAAACCTATCAAGCTGCAAGGATCCTCTGAGAAGTGCTTCTCAAGATTGATACCCCAGTGCCCTGCAATCAGTTGCTGGTTGAAGGTATGAAATGAAAAATACCCCATCTCACTCTTTCTTTCGCTCTTTATCCTTCTCTCTCTATCTCCATCCCTCTCTCCTTTCCTGTCTCTTTGGTCTCTGAAAGTAGACAGTGATAGAGTGACATTGTCATTCCCAAATAGTCTCTCCTGGCCTTCTTTATTACTCCTTTCTCCATCATTCTAATGAAAATGTCAGAGCGATACCTCGCGCTCCCGCCAGAAAATTGATATCCAGACCCCAGATATCTTTATCCATTACCCTTCTTTCCGATGCGCTTGGCTGCATTGTCTGGTGTGGCTGCAACCTGCTTGCCTGACGACTCACCCTGGGTTTAATTCCGCTGGTCTATCGATCGGTACATACATCAGTCTGAGTCTGACGTCCCAGAAGTGGTGCGTGTGAGTTCAACGTGAGTGGCTCGAACGGATCGTCTCTAAGATATCTAACCAATCAAGGTATCAAAGATGATGAAGTCATAAATTAAGCAGGTTCTGGCCCCAACCCAACATATTCTGGGATCAATCACAACAGTCAATCCCACGTAAGTTTTTTTTCACCTGTAAAGAAACATGAGGGTTTGACTTTCAATAAAGATATGTCCTTGTGTAACACCGTGTTTCATCGAGAATTAACTCATGATCATTTTGGGTAGTGTAACTTGGTAAAAAAATATGAAATACATTTTAACGTTCTGTCATGATTAGGTGAGTTACTCTAATCATAGGTGAGTTACTCTAATCAAAGGTGAGTTACTCTAATCAAAGGTGAGTTACTCTAATCAAAGGTGAGTTACTCTAATCATAGGTGAGTTACTCTAATCATAGGTGAGTTACTCTAATCAAAGGTGAGTTACTCTAATCAAAGGTGAGTTACTCTAATCATAGGTGAGTTACTCTAATCATAGATGAGTTACTCTAATCAAAGGTGAGTTACTCTAATCAAAGGTGAGTTACTGTAATCATAGGTGAGTTACTCTAATCAAAGGTGAGTTACTCTAATCAAAGGTGAGTTACTCTAATCATAGGTGAGTTACTCTAATCAAAGGTGAGTTACTCTAATCAAAGGTGAGTTACTCTAATCAAAGGTGAGTTACTCTAATCAAAGGTGAGTTACTCTAATCAAAGGTGAGTTACTCTAATCAAAGGTGAGTTACTGTAATCATAGGTGAGTTACTCTAATCAAAGGTGAGTTACTCTAATCAAAGGTGAGTTACTCTAATCAAAGGTGAGTTACTCTAATCAAAGGTGAGTTACTCTAATCAAAGGTGAGTTACTCTAATCAAAGGTGAGTTACTGTAATCAAAGGTGAGTTACTCTAATCATAGGTGAGTTACTCTAATCAAAGGTGAGTTACTCTAATCAAAGGTGAGTTACTGTAATCATAGGTGAGTTACTCTAATCAAAGGTGAGTTACTCTAATCAAAGGTGAGTTACTGTAATCATAGGTGAGTTATTCTAATCATAGGTGAGTTACTCTAATCAAAGGTGAGTTACTCTAATCAAAGGTGAGTTACTCTAATCAAAGGTGAGTTACTCTAATCAAAGGTGAGTTACTCTAATCATAGATGAGTTACTGTAATCAAAGGTGAGTTACTCTAATCATAGGTGAGTTACTGTAATCATAGGTGAGTTACTCTAATCGTAGGTGAGTTACTCTAATCATAGATGAGTTACTGTAATCAAAGGTGAGTTACTCTAGTCATAGGTGAGTTACTGTAATCATAGGTGAGTTACTCTAATCAAAGGTGAGTTACTTTAATCTGCCCTGGGTTACGGACCTCTGCCTGCCCTTGACCCAGCCTAAAACCCCAAACAGCAAGCAATGCAGGTGTAGAAGCACGGTGGCTAGGAAAAACTCCCTAGAAAGGCCAGAACCTAGGAAGAAACCTAGAAAGGAACCAGGCTCTGAGGGGTGGCCAGTCCTCTTCTGGCTGTGCCGGGTGGAGATTATAACAGAACATGGCCAAGATGTTCAAAACAGACATCCTCCCTTTCCCTCTAGTTTCTAATTTATGTATCTCTCTCTCATCATCGTACCCCAGGCAACCTCCTCCCTTTCCCTCTACTTCCTCGTTATGTATCTCTCTCTCATCATCGTTCTCCAGTCAACCTCCTCCCTTTCCCTCTACTTCCTCGTTATGTATCTCTCTCTCATCATCGTACCCCAGTCAACCTCCTCCCTTTCCCTCTACTTCCTCGTTATGTATCTCTCTCTCATCATCGTACCCCAGTCAACCTCCTCCCTTTCCCTCTACTTCAATCGTTATGTATCTCTCTCTCATCATCGTACCCCAGTCAACCTCCTCCCTTTCCCTCTACTTCCTCGTTATGTATCTCTCTCTCATCATCATACCCCAGGCAACCTCCTCCCTTTCCCTCTACTTCCTCGTTATGTATCTCTCTCTCATCATCATACCCCAGTCAACCTCCTCCCTTTCCCTCTACTTCCTCGTTATGTATCTCTCTCTCATCATCATACCCCAGTCAACCTCCACCCTTTCCCTCTACTTCCTCGTTATGTATCTCTCTCTCATCATCATACCCCAGTCAACCTCCTCCCTTTCCCTCTACTTCCTCGTTATGTATCTCTCTCTCATCATCATACCCCAGTCAACCTCCTCCCTTTCCCTCTACTTCCTCGTTATGTATCTCTCTCTCATCATCATACCCCAGTCAACCTCCACCCTTTCCCTCTACTTCCTCGTTATGTACAGTGAGGGAAAAAAGTATTTGATCCCCTGCTGATTTTGTACGTTTGCCCACTGACAAAGAAATTATCAGTCTATAATTTTAATGGTAGGTTTATTTGAACAGTGAGAGACAGAATAACAACAAAAATATCCAGAAAAATGCATGTCAAAAATGTTATAAATTGATTTGCATTTTAATGAGGGAAATAAGTATTTGACCCCTTCTCAATCAAAAAGATTTCTGGCTCCCAGGTGTCTTTCATACAGGTAACGAACGGAGATTAGGAGCACACTCTTAAAGGGAGTGCTCCTAATCTCAGTTTCTTACCTGTATAAAAGATACCTGTCCACAGAAGCAATCAATCAATCAGATTCCAAACTCTCCACCATGGCCAAGACCAAAGAGCTCTCCAAGGATGTCAGGGACAAGATTGTAGACCTACACAAGGCTGGAATGGGCTACAAGACCATCGCCAAGCAGCTTGGTGAGAAGGTGACAACAGTTTCTGTGATTATTCGCAAATGGAAGAAACACAAAAGAACTGTCAATCTCCCTCAGCCTGGGGCTCCATGCAAGATCTCACCTCGTGGAGTTGCAATGATCATGAGAACGGTGAGGAATCAGCCCAGAACTACACAGGAGGATCTTGTCAATGATCTCAAGGCAGCTGGGACCATAGTCATCAAGAAAACAATTGGTAACACACTATGCCGTGAAGGACTGAAATCCTGCAGCGCCCGCAAGGTCCCCCTGCTCAAGAAAGCACATATACATGCCCGTCTGAAGTTTGCCAATGAACATCTGAATGATTCAGAGGACAACTGGGTGAACGTGTTGTGGTCAGATGAGACCAAAATGGAGTTCTTTGGCATCAACCCAACTTGCCGTGTTTGGAGGAGGAGGAATGCTGCCTATGACCCCAAGAAACCATCCCCACCGTCAAACATGGAGGTGGAAACATTATGCTTTGGGGGTGTTTTTCTGCTAAAGGGACAGGACAACTTCACCGCATCAAAGGGACGATGGACGGGGCCATGTACCGTCAAATCTTGGGTGAAAACCTCCTTCCCTCAGCCAGGGTATTGAAAATGGGTCGTGGATGGGTATTCCAGCATGACAATGACCCAAAACACACGGCCAAGGCAACAAAGGAGTGGCTCAAGAAGAAGCACATTAAGGTCCTGGAGTGGCCTAGCCAGTCTCCAGACTTTAATCCCATAGAAAATCTGTGGAGGGAGCTGAAGGTTCGAGTTGCCAAACGTCAGCCTCGAAACCTTAATGACTTGAAGAAGATCTGCAAAGAGGAGTGGGACAAAATCCCTCCTGAGATGTGTGCAAACCTGGTGGCCAACTACAAGAAACGTCTGACCTCTGTGATTGCCAACAAGGGTTTTGCCACCAAGTACTAAGTCATGTTTTGCAGAGGGGTCAAATACTTATTTCCCTCATTAAAATGCAAATCAATTCATAACATTTTTGACATGCGTTTTTCTGGATTCTTTTGTTGATATTCTGTCTCTCACTGTTCAAATAAACCTACCATTAAAATTATAGACTGATCATTTCTTTGTCAGTGGGCAAACGTACAAAATCAGCAGGGGATCAAATACTTTTTTCCCTCACTGTATCTCTCTCTCATCATCATACCCCAGTCAACCTCCTCCCTTTCCCTCTACTTCCTCGTTATGTATCTCTCTCTAATCATCATACCCCAGTCAACCTCCACCCTTTCCCTCTACTTCCTCGTTATGTATCTCTCTCTCATCATCATACCCCAGTCAACCTCCTCCCTTTCCCTCTACTTCCTCGTTATGTATCTCTCTCTCATCATCATACCCCAGTCAACCTCCTCCCTTTCCCTCTACTTCCTCGTTATGTATCTCTCTCTCATCATCGTACCCCAGTCAACCTCCTCCCTTTCCCTCTACTTCCTCTTTATGTATCTCTCTCTCATCATCGTACCCCAGTCAACCTCCTCCCTTTCCCTCTAGTTTCTCGTTATGTATCTCTCTCTCATCATCATACCCCAGTCAACCTCCTCCCTTTCCCTCTACTTCCTCGTTATGTATCTCTCTCTCATCATCATACCCCAGTCAACCTCCACCCTTTCCCTCTACTTCCTCGTTATGTATCTCTCTCTCATCATCATACCCCAGTCAACCTCCTCCCTTTCCCTCTACTTCCTCGTTATGTATCTCTCTCTCATCATCATACCCCAGTCAACCTCCTCCCTTTCCCTCTACTTCCTCTTTATGTATCTCTCTCTCATCATCGTACCCCAGTCAACCTCCTCCCTTTCCCTCTAGTTTCTCGTTATGTATCTCTCTCTCATCATCATACCCCAGTCAACCTCCTCCCTTTCCACTCTTTATGCATCTCTCTTTTCTCTCCTATTATGATCTCTCTCCATGTCACACTCTAACAGTCAACGTCCCATACCTTTCTTCAGCTCCATCCTTTTCTCTCTCTCTCACGACCCAGCATAAGACCCAGATGCAGACAGTTAGAATCACAGAAGTTTATTGACAAAACAGGGGGCAGGGTCGGGGTCAGGCTCAGGGTCAGGGTCAGGCTCAGGGTCAGGCTCAGGCTCAGGCTCAGGCTCAGGGTCAGGCTCAGGGTCAGGCTTAGGGTCAGGCTCAGGCTCAGGCTTAGGCTTAGGGTCAGGCTTAGGGTCAGGCTCAGGGTCAGGGTCAGGGTCAGGGTCAGGGTCAGGGTCAGGCTCAGGCTCAGGCTCAGGGTCAGGCTCAGGGTCAGGCTTAGGGTCAGGCTCAGGCTCAGGCTTAGGCTTAGGGTCAGGCTTAGGGTCAGGCTCAGGGTCAGGGTCAGGGTCAGGGTCAGGGTCAGGGTCAGGCTTAGGGTCAGGGCAGACAGAATGGTCAAAACCGTAAGAAATAGGAAACAGGGACTAGAGAGAACATGAGTACGGGGAAAAACACGCTGGTAGGCTTGACGAGACACGAACTGGCAACAGACAAACAGAGAACACAGGTATAAATGCACAGGGGATAATGGGGAAAACGGGCGACACCTGGAGGGGGGTGGAGACAAGCACAGGACAGGTGAAACAGATCAGGGTGAGACATCAAAGCAACAGTGGTAACCTGACTGAGAAGCCACATGACATGGTAGGAAAGCTAAAACAAAACGGGAAATATTATTGACCTTACACTGCCCTTTTCGCTGGCTGTCCCTCAGGTTTTGGCACGACGACACATACTTGGTTGCCAAAACTTTATAAAAAAAGACCGTTGTGCCAAATTGAATCAAATGCTTTCTTGAAGTCTACAAAACACGAATAGATTTTGCCTTTGATTTGGTTTACTTGTTTGTCAAACTTTCTCTCTCTCTCTCTGTGTGTCTGTGTGTCTCTCTCTATCTCACTGTCTGTCTCTCTGTGTGTCTGTGTGTCTCTCTCTCTCTCGCTGTGTGTCTCTCTGTGTGTCTGTGTGTATCTCTCTCTCTCTGTGTGTATGTGTCTCTCTCTCTCTCTGTCTGTGTGTCTCTCTCTGTGTCTCTCTCTGTCTCTGTGTGTCTGTGTGTGTCTCTCTCTGTGTCTGTGTATCTCTCTCTCTCGCTGTGTGTCTCTCTCTTTCGCTGTGTCTCTCCCTCGCTGTGTGCCTCTCTTGCTGTGTGTCTCTCTTGCTGTGTGTCTCTCTTGCTGTGTCTGTGTGTCTCTGTGTGTCTCTCTCTCTGTATCTGTGTGTCTCTCTGTGTGTCTCTCTCTCTCTCGCTGGCTGTCTCTCTGTGTGTCTGTGTCTCTCTCTCTCTCTGTGTGTCTGTGTCTCTCTCTCTCTCTCTGTGTCTGTGTGTCTCTCTCTGTGTGTCTGTGTGTCTCGCTGTGTCTGTGTGTGTCTCTCTCTCTCTGTGTCTCTATCTCTCTCTCTCTCTCTCTCTCTCTCTGTGTCTCTCTCTCTCTGTGTGTCTCTCTTTCTCGCTGTGTGTCTCTCTCTCTTGCTGTGTGTCTCTCCCTCTCGCTGTGTGTCTCTCTGTGTGTCTGCCTCTCTCTCTCTCTCTGTGTGTCTCTCTGTGTGTATGTCTCTCTCTCTCTGTGTGTCCTGTCTCTCTCTCTCTGTGTGTGTCTCTTACTCTCTGTGTGTCTGTGTGTCTCTCTCTTTGTGTCTCTCTCTCCCTCTCTCTCTCTCTCTATGTGTGTCTGTGTGTGTGTCTCTCTCCCTCTCTCTCTCTCTCTCTCTCTCTCTCTCTCTCTCTCTCTCTCTCTCTCTCTCTCTCTCTCTCTCTCTCTCTCTCTCTCTCTCTCTCTCTCTCTCTCTCTCTCTCTCTCTCTCTCTCTCTGTGTCTGTCTCTCTCTGTGTGTCTGTGTCTCTCTATCTGTGTGTCTCTTACTCTCTGTGTGTCTCTCTCTCTGTGTCTCTCTCTCTCTCTCTGTGTGTCTGTCTCTCTCTGTGTGTCTGTCTCTCTCTCTCTCTTTCTCTCTGTGTGTGTCTGTGTGTCTCTCTCTCCTAACATTACAACATCCGTTCCATTATCAGGCATTGTCATCCACATGGCACTGCAAAGCATACATTTACTCTACCTGTAATCTGTTTAGTCATCTAAGATATCCATTTGGGAAGTTTACCACCTCTCCATAGTGTAGTTCAGCTCCCCCTCTCCACCACCTCTCCAGAGTGTAATTCAGCTCCCCCTCTCCTCCACCTCTCCAGAGTGTAGTTCAGCTCCCCCCCTCCACCACCTCTCCAGAGTGTAGTTCAGCTCCCCCTCTCCTCCACCTCTACAGAGTGTAGTTCAGCTCCCCTCTCCAGAGTGTAGTTCAGCTCCCCCTCTCCTCCACCTCTCCAGACTGTAGTTAAGCTCCTCCCCTCCAGAGTGTAGTTCAGCTCCCCCCTCCAGAGTGTAGTTCAGCTCCCCCTCTCCTCCACCTCTCCAGAGTGTAGTTCAGCTCCCCCCCTCCACCACCTCTCCAGAGTGTAGTTCAGCTCCCCCTCCTCCACCTCTCCAGAGTGTAGTTCAGCTCCTCCCCTCCAGAGTGTAGTTCAGCTCCCCCCCTCCTCCACCTCTCCAGAGTGTAGTTCAACTCCCCCCCTCCTCCACCTCTCCAGAATGTAGTTCAGCTCCTCCCCTCCAGAGTGTAGTCCAGCTCCCCCTCCTCCATCTCTCCAGAGTGTAGTTCAGCTCCCCCTTTCCTCGTCCTCTCCTGAGTGTAGTTCAGCTCCCCCTCATCCACCTCTCCAGAGTGTAGTCCAGCTCCCCCTCCTCCATCTCTCCTGAGTGTAGTTCAGCTCCCCCTCTCCTCCACCTCTCCAGAATGTAGTTCAGCTCCCCCCTCCAGAGTGTAGTTCAGCTCCCCTCTCCAGAGCGTAGTTCAGCTCCCCCTCTCCACCACCTCTCCAGAGTGTTGTTCAGCTCCCCCCTCCTCCACCTCTCCAGAGTGTAGTTCAGCTCCTCCCCTCCAGAGTGTAGTTCAGCTCCCCCCTCCTCCACCTCTCCAGAGTGTAGTCCAGCCCCCCCCTCTTCCTCCTCCCACACCTCTTCTTCCATTGATTCTGTTACCCTGCTACACTTAACTCCCCGTGGAGTGAAAGAGGTATGTGACTGTAGGTGGAGGTAAAGTCTCTCTCTCTCTCTCTCTCTCTCTCTCTCTCTCTCTCTCTCTCTCTCTCTCTCTCTCTCTCTCTCTCTCTCTCTCTCTCTCTCTCTCTCTCTCTCTCTCTCTCTCTCTCTCTCTCTCTCTCTCTCTCTCTCTCTCTCTCTCTCTCTCTCTCTCTCTCTCTCTCTCTCTCTCTCTCTCTCAAAAAAAGGAACACTGTCTTTTAAAGCAGCAGAAGGAGTCGGTAATTGAAAACAGCTGTTCCCCTGACGAGAGGGCGGGGTCAGAGCTCCAATCATCAATGGGGCCGACCAATCAGCTGCTTAGGGGATTCTAGGAAGCCATTGCCTGAAATACACACATACAAACCCACAACAACACAGAAACTGGGGAACGTAAAAACTGCATTATTCAAAAACACTAACCTTCCAATTACTTGTTCAATCTCACTCTTTACTCCTTTCATATAAACATTATACTGATCATAACATAGAACAAATTATGTGTTGTCTTAGATTTCTCTTTCGTCGTGTTGTGTGTTTTGTCCTATATATATATATATATATTTGTCTCGTCTTTTGGTAGGCTGTCATTGTAAACAAGAATGTGTTCTTAAATTACTTGCCCAGTTAAATAAAGGTTAAATAAAAAATAAACAAATAATTATCCTGATCATAAAACATGATCCTGTTCATAACATTGAACACATTACAATGGTCATAGGAAAAGCAGCCAACAAGTGCTCAGCATATGTGGGAACTCCTTCAAGAGAGTTGGAAAATAATTCCAGGTGAAGCTGGTTGAGAGAATGCCAAGAGAGTGCAAAGCTGTCGTCAAGGCAAAGAGTGGCTACTTTGAAGAATCTAAAATCTAAAATATATTTTGATTGGTTTAACACTTTCTTTGGTTGCTACATGATTCCATATGTGTTATTTTAATAGTTTTGATATCTTCACTATTATTCTAAAATATAGAAAATTGTAAAAATCAAGAAAAACCCTTGAATGAGTATGTGTGTCCAAACTTTTGATTGGTACTAAAATGTATCATCACCCACATTCAGGTTCCTAGTGTATCATCACCTACAGCCAGGTTCCTAGTGTATCAACACCTACAGCCAGGTTCCTAGTGCCAGGTTCCTAGTGCCAGCCAGGTTCCTAGTGTATCAACACCTACAGCCAGGTTCCTAGTGTATCGTCACCTACAGCCAGGTTCCTAGTGTATCGTCACCTACAGCCAGGTTCCTAGTGTATCGTCACCTACAGCCAGGTTCCTAGTGTATCATCACCTACAGCCAGGTTCCTAGTGTATCATCACCTACAGCCAGGTTCCTAGTGTATCATCACCTACAGCCAGGTTCCTAGTGTATCATCACCTACAGCCAGGTTCCTAGTGTATCGTCACCTACAGCCAGGTTCCTAGTGTATCAACACCTACAGCCAGGTTCCTAGTGTATCATCACCTACAGCCAGGTTCCTAGTGTATCGTCACCTACAGCCAGGTTCCTAGTGTATCGTCACCTACAGCCAGGTTCCTAGTGTATCGTCACCTACAGCCAGGTTCCTAGTGTATCGTCACCTACAGCCAGGTTCCTAGTGTATCGTCACCTACAGCCAGGTTCCTAGTGTATCGTCACCTACAGCCAGGTTCCTAGTGTATCATCACCTACAGCCAGGTTCCTAGTGTATCATCACCTACAGCCAGGTTCCTAGTGTATCATCACCTACAGCCAGGTTCCTAGTGTATCATCACCTACAGCCAGGTTCCTAGTGTATCATCACCTACAGCCAGGTTCCTAGTGTATTGTCACCTTCAGCCAGGTTCCTAGTGTATCAACACCTTCAGCCAGGTTCCTAGTGTATCATCACCTACAGCCAGGTTCCTAGTGTATCATCACCTACAGCCAGGTTCCTAGTGTATCATCACCTACAGCCAGGTTCCTAGTGTATCATCACCTACAGCCAGGTTCCTAGTGTATCAACACCTACAGCCAGGTTCCTAGTGTATCAACACCTACAGCCAGGCGCCTAGTGTATCAACACCTACAGCCAGATTCCTAGTGTATCATCACCCACAGCCAGGTTCCTAGTGTATCGTCACCTACAGTCAGGTTCCTAGTGTATCATCACCTACAGCCAGGTTCCTAGTGTATCATCACCTACAGCCAGGTTCCTAGTGTATCAACACCTACAGCCAGGTTCCTAGTGTATCATCACCCACAGCCAGGTTCCTAGTGTATCGTCACCTACAGTCAGGTTCCTAGTGTATCATCACCTACAGCCAGGTAGCTAGTGTATATCTGGTTGTTTGCCTCACATCACCTACAGTGCAGGAAAAATATACAGGAGCAGAAAGGACCCAAACTCACTATGACAGTCAAAACAAATGAGGGGAATCAATTGTGCAGCTGTTTTCTATTTGGCTATTCATATAGAAAAAGAGGTTATAATTATGGAACCTCTCGTTTGAGAAACGTACTCTCTGGGCTCCAATTATGAGCACTTTGAATACTGAAAGAAACGAGAGAAAGATAAACGACAGACAGAACCTGTAAAGGGGGGTCAATTAAAGTCACCTCATCTGCAGAGAGAGTCTTGATGGCGGAGGAGGGCGAACAAACACGCCGGGTGTACCGACGGACGAGGAGAGAACAGAAAGGAGAGGCAATTTCAAAGCCTCTAATCATTCTACCTGTCAAAGGCTAATTTCACAGTAACCCTTCAAACCGTTTTACTCAAAAAGGTATTGTGAAACAACCTCCTTTTAATGTGGTTAACAATGCATTAAATTACTTGATTAAGTGTCTGAAATAGACTGGGGAAGCTTTTCCACCGTTGTGCCAAACACACTGAGGGGCAGAGGGGTAGGACACACACAGCTATACACAGGATAGAACAGCAATGGGACACTGAAGGCTATATGTAAATATACATTCTGTTGGTCAATATCCATTTTGTAAGTCAATACAAACATTGATGATAAATAGAAAAATTGTTGGTAAATATAAAATATAAACAAAATAGGTTGAGTTACGGATAGAGCTTATAACTTTTTTTTTTTAATATATTTTTATTTACATATATAGAGTATGTATAACATATAATTGTAATGCTCATAAAATAGCAGCAAATGGTTACATCTTCCTGTTAAAACAATATTCTGTTCAAAACAATCTGTTGAGTTACTAATCTACCCTAACCCAATCTGTTCAGTTACTAATCTACCCTAACCCAATCTGTTCAGTTACTAATCTACCCTAACCCTAACCCAATCTGTTTAGTTACTAATCTACCCTAACCCAATCTGTTCAGTTACTAATCTACCCTAACCCAATCTGTTCAGTTACTAATCTACCCTAACCCAATCTGTTTAGTTACTAATCTATCCTAACCCAATCTGTTCAGTTACTAATCTACCCTAACCCAATCTGTTCAGTTACTAATCTACCCTAACCCAATCTGTTCAGTTACTAATCTACCCTAACCCAATCTGTTCAGTTACTAATCTACCCTAACCCAATCTGTTCAGTTACTAATCTACCCTAACCCAATCTGTTCAGTTACTAATCTACCCTAACCCAATCTGTTTAGTTACTAATCTACCCTAACCCAATCTGTTCAGTTACTAATCTACCCTAACCCAATCTGTTCAGTTACTAATCTACCTGTCAGTGACTGACAACAGCAGCAGCTCTGCCTTCGCGGGAGCATAGACCGTGCCAACATTGCTTTGTTGTTTTGCCAGCTATTTGCTATGAGGGGGAACTGCTCCAATGAAATCACAGTATTGTATAGCATAACATCTACATTTATAACAGCACAAAGTAAATGGACTGACCTTGGGCGGTCCGTTCAGTCAGACCTTCCGGGTCTGCTCTAGTTTCCCTCCCGGTGAGTCTCTCGCGCCAGACGGCTTACTTCCCCACGTAGGTGACAGGGCGACATGTTGTGTGGAATAAAACAGCATAAAACTGGGTGTATCACAAAGCATGATTCAATTAATTAGCCAGCTACAGTAATTTTGAGTTATCTACTTTTAATAAAGTGCTAGCTAGCTAGCTCCCATGCCAATTTCAAGTGTTTCTAAAATTCATAATTCGATAAGAAAAATATGTTTTTTTGGTCTTAATATAAGGTTAGGGATAGGCATAAGGTTAGCCATGTGGTTAATGTTAGGGATAAGGTTAGCTATGTTGTTAATGTTAGGCATAATGTTAGCCATGCGGTTAACCTTTCTACGGCACACGTTCCGCTAGCGGAAACCCCCCACAACATTCCGCTGAAAAGGCAGCGCGGGAAAATCCAATTTTTTTCTTTCAATGTTGTTAATGTTAGCATAAGGTTAGCAGTGTGGTTAATGTTAGGCATAAGGTTAGCCATGTTGTTAATGTTAGGGATGAGGTTAACAATGTGGTTAATGTTAGCATAAGGTTAGCCATGTGGTTAATGTTAGGCATAAGGTTAGCCATGTTGTTAATGTTAGGGGTAAGGTTAGCAATGTGGTTAATGTTAGGGGTAAGGTTAGCCATGTTGTTAATGTTAGGGATAAGGTTAACAATGTGGTTAATGTTAGCATAAGGTTAGCCATGTGGTTAATGTTAGGCATAAGGTTAGCCATTTTGTTAATGTTAGGGGTAAGGTTAGCAATGTGGTTAATGTTAGGCATAAGGTTAGATTTTAAGAAGATAAATTGTAGAAATAGGCCGACTTAATTTCTTTGTAGCTGTGGTAACTATTGCCAACCGTTCTCCCTGGTGCTCTTAGTTAGTTTGTGAACTAAAATCTGTTGGAAACAGTTTGGTTTTTTGACATGTAAAAGTGAAATAAGTGTATTTATAATGTTGTTCAACAGCACACATCACTTTACAAACTGTATCATCTCTAAGAAAGGTCCGGCAGTTAAAACAACTTGTCATCATATTTCTTGGCGTCACGTTGCTTTATTGACAACTCCAACCACCTCGCACCCCTGGGTCTTCAGCCAATCAGCGGCTGCCGCTGGAAGAGAAGGGCATAGCTTGATAGAGAGTTATAACAGCCTGTGGTCGTTACAGTAAACGATTAAAGTTATTTGACGCTGGGACACAGGACTTTGCCAAACCTCTGGGAACCGTTTTGACGTGTTCTGTGCCATTATAAACAAGGCAAAGGAGGTGTTCTGGGCCAATCGACTGCCAATGTGGTTAAGGGTTTGGAGAAATTGTATAATTTTAAGACATAACATTTTCCACTGGAATTTAGCTTCTAAAGCCCTCTAATTCTGATGCCATCAGTGAAATTGAAGTCTTAAAAAAAAAAGAATGAACAATTTAGTGGTGTCATATTTTGGTGTCTTACCAACTCAGGCTTAGCCATCACTGATTAGCCTATAATACTATGTTTGACCTGTCGGAACAGGACTGTGGGGTCTATAGAAACAGGACTGTGGGGTCTGTAGTAACAGGACTGTGGGGTCTGTAGTACCAGGACTGTGGGGTCTGTAGAAACAGGACTGTGGGGTCTGTAGTAACAGGACTGTGGGGTCTGTAGTAACAGGAATGTGGGGTCTGTAGTAACAGGACTGTGGGGTCTATAGAAACAGGACTGGGTGGTCTGTAGTAACATGACTGTGGGGTCTGTAGTAACAGGACTGTGGGGTCTGTAGGAACAGGACTGTTGGGTCTGTAGTAACAGGACTGTGGGGTCTGTAGGAACAGGACTGTGGGGTATGTAGGAACAGGACTGTGGGGTCTGTAGGAACAGGACTGTGGGGTCTGTAGAAACAGGACTGTGGGGTCTGTAGAAACAGGACTGTGGGGTCTGTAGAAACAGGACTGTGGGGTCTGTAGAAACAGGACTGTGGGGTCTGTAGGAACAGGACTGTGGGGTCTG
This sequence comes from Salvelinus alpinus, assembly GCF_045679555.1. NCBI lineage: Eukaryota > Metazoa > Chordata > Actinopteri > Salmoniformes > Salmonidae > Salvelinus > Salvelinus alpinus. The sequence goes on along the minus strand of NC_092105.1, from coordinate 8,853,586 downwards.
TAGGAACAGGACTGTGGGGTCTGTAGTAACAGGACTGTGTGGTCTGTAGGAACAGGACTGTGGGGTCTGTAGGAACAGGACTGTGGGGTCTGTAGTAACATGACTGTGGGGTCTGTAGGAACAGGACTGTGGGGTCTGTAGGAACAGGACTGTGGGGTCTGTAGGAACAGGACTGTGGGGTCTGTAGGAACAGGACTGTGGGGTCTGTAGTAACAGGACTGTGGGGTCTGTAGAAACAGGACTGTGGGGTCTGTAGGAACAGGACTGTGGGGTCTGTAGGAACAGGACTGTGGGGTCTGTAGGAACAGGACTGTGGGGTCTGTAGAAACAGGACTGTGGGGTCTGTAGAAACAGGACTGTGGGGTCTGTAGAAACAGGACTGTGGGGTCTGCAGGAACAGGACTGTGGGGTCTGTAGGAACAGGACTGTGGGGTCTGTAGGAACAGGACTGTGGGGTCTGTGGGAACAGGACTGTGGGGTCTGTAGGAACAGGACTGTGGAGTCTGTGGTACCAGGACTGTGGGGTCTGTAGTAACAGGACTGTGGGGTCTGTAGTAACAGGACTGTGGGTCTGTAGGAACAGGACTGTGGGGTCTGTAGGAACAGGACTGTGGGGTCTGTGGGAACAGGACTGTGGGGTCTGTAGGAACAGGACTGTGGAGTCTGTGGTACCAGGACTGTGGGGTCTGTAGGAACAGGACTGTGGGGTCTGTAGTAACAGGACTGTGGGGTCTGTAGGAACAGGACTGTGGGGTCTGTAGGAACAGGACTGTGGGGTCTGTGGGAACAGGACTGTGGGGTCTGTAGTAACAGGACTGTAGGGTCTGTAGTAACAGGACTGTGGGGTCTGTAGTAACAGGACTGTGGGGTCTGTGGGAACAGGACTGTGGGGTCTGTAGGAACAGGACTGTGGCAGAGTAAACAGGAGGGTTTCTTGGCAGAGTAAACGGCTGTTGTAAAACCGTCCAGGCCATGTATGACCCTCTGAATCCCTGGAGTACAACGTCTTACCTCATCACAGACATCCACCCGGACTCACCCTCCTCAGGAGAAGAAAGGCCCACATAGCGTATAAAACCATCCGTGTGGTCGTTCAGGTCTAACCCTCTCATATCATTACACTCCAACAGAGAGAATGGAATTAAAAAGGATATCTTTGAGGGATTGGAGTGCGTACGCGTTGGCCAAAAGTCCCCACGATCCTGTGACTTCTGAGGGCCAGAGAGAGCCTGGTGGCTATGCTGCCCGGCAGAGAGAGCCTGGTGGCTATGCTGCCCGGCAGAGAGAGCATGGTGGCTATGCTGCCCGGCAGAGAGAACCTGGTGGCTATGCAGCCCGCCAGAGAGAGCCTGGTGGCTATGCTGCCCGACAGAGAGAGCCTGGTGGCTATGCTGCCCGGCAGAGACAGCCTGGTGGCTATGCAGCCCGGCAGAGAGAGCCTGGTGGCTATGCTGCCCGACAGAGAGAGCCTGGTGGCTATGCTGCCCGACAGAGAGAGCCTGGTGGCTATGCTGCCCGACAGAGAGAGCCTGGTGGCTATGCTGCCCGGCAGAGAGAGCCTGGTGGCTATGCTGCCCGACAGAGAGAGCCTGGTGGCTATGCAGCCCGACAGAGAGAGCCTGGTGGCTATGCTGCCCGACAGAGAGAGCCTGGTGGATATGCAGCCCGGCAGAGGGAGACGGAGGTAGCTGCGCGCCCAGCTGTAATAATATGAGGCAGGATGACACATCTTCTATAAACAACAGTAGAATTAGGGTTGGGGTGGTGGTCAATGCACCACTCTATGAGGGCTGCTCATGACATGGAGCGCCCCACGCAGACAAAAGGTGTAAGGAAAAGAAGGGGCAGGAGAGGACATAGTTGACACCACAGGAGAAGAGGGGCAGGAGAGGACACAGTTGACACCACAGGAGAAGAGGGGCAGGAGAGGACACAGTTGACACCACAGGAGAAGAGGGGCAGGAGAGGGCATAGTTGACACCACAGGAGAAGAGGGGCAGGAGAGGACACAGTTGACACCACAGGAGAAGAGGGGCAGGAGAGGACATAGTTGACACCACAGGAGAAGAGGGGCAGGAGAGGACACAGTTGACACCACAGGAGAAGAGGGGCAGGAGAGGACACAGTTGACACCACAGGAGAAGAGGGGCAGGAGAGGACAAAGGGAGGGAGGGAGGGAGGGAGGGAGGGAGGGAGGGAGGGAGGGAGGGAGGGAGGGAGGGAGGGAGGGAGAGCCTGTACCTGCAGAAGTGTTAGAGTGGCTCTTTGTTACAACAACATTGTGAGCGTTAAAGAGACAGGATTGGCCTTCCTTCGTCACATCAACGATATCACATACGGTAATCATTTGCGGTACAGCTCGTAACAGTAGTCAAGACCACCCACACCAAGCTCTGCACACAAACCAAATTAAAACAGTTCCCAGAGGGCCAACTTCCTCCTATAAAATCACAAAACTCTAATTTCCCAATAGTCTAACTTTATTACTCACAGTATGTACAGGAATACCATATTGTATTTCATTGATTTGATATCTCACCTATCATTGACCCAGGCTAAATCCCCCTCAGCGGCTCTGATGTCTGCAAAAAAAACGTCTAGGTAGACAGTCTAGGTAAAACGTCTAGGTAGACAGTGAAATTAATTAGAATCTGTTATATGATACAGGATGAAAATATATTTTGTTGGTTACATCGCAGTGAACATTATTATGCAGTAAAAACCTATCTCATTTTACCACTTTCATACTAACGACTTCAGCTGTCCACCAAAGCAAAATAAAGTATTTGTCTGTACCTGTCCTTTTTCATCAGAAGCTAACATATTTCACCCAAAGTTTGTTCAGAATCTAAGTGTATCAGAATATTGTTGTATTTATAATACAGAGCATGTACGTAATTATCAAAATGATTTTGATCTACATTTTAATTTCACAGTTGGAATACATATTCAGTTAAAATGTGGGATATTCAAGTTAATGAAATAGTATTCATTTAAAACGACTAGTATTTCATCATAAATCTAGTTTATTAAAATAATATTAACTGTGTTTTTCATTTGGACAAATGTGTCTTCAGCAGCTCTCGACTTCACAGAAGAAAACGAATTGTCTCTTAAACGCGTGCTTTGGACAGTTTTGTTATACTACTCGGTGCTGTGATGAAGTTGTTCAGTCTAGGATGCTATAAACAGTAACCTAAATCAACACTGTTGGGATGGACATTGGTTCAGTCTAGGATGCTATAAACAGTAACCTAAATCAACACTGTTGGGATGGACATTGGTTCAGTCTAGGATGCTATAAACAGTAACCTAAATCAACACTGTTGGGATGGACATTGGTTCAGTCTAGGATGCTATAAACAGTAACCTAAATCAACACTGTTGGGATGGACATTGGTTCAGTCTAGGATGCTATAAACAGTAACTTATATCAACACTGTTGGTATGGACATTGGTTCAGTCTAGGATGCTATAAACAGTAACTTATATCAACACTGTTGGGAAGGACATTGGTTCAGTCTAGGATGATAAACAGTAACTTATATCAACACTGTTGGGATGGACATTGGTTCAGTCTAGGATGATAAACAGTAACTTATATCAACACTGTTGGGATGGACATTGGTTCAGTCTAGGATGATAAACAGTAACTTATATCAACACTGTTGGGAAGGACATTGGTTCAGTCTAGGATGCTATAAACTGTAACTTATATCAACACTGTTGGGATGGACACAGACAGCATGTGTGGATCTCTCGTCACACTGGCTCAGAAAACAAACACATAATTGAAGTGTGCACTGTCGTGTCTTTGGCATCATTAAAAGTGAAGACTGTTATTTTATCAAATAAATTCTCTGTAATTATTATTACGTGATTAAACTAATCATTTAAATGTAATTACCTAGGAAGTCGGGGCACCACGGAAAATCTTCAGATTACAAAGTTATATTTTTCTGTATATAACTCTTCAGATATCTGATCAATTAGTCTTCTATTAACTAATTATTATTTACCTCACGTCAGTCTCATCTGAACGTCATAAATTGTTGAATATCTGCACGAACCCAGCCTAAACTATGAATCATCCATACATCAATTGGCTTAATCATTTATTTACTAACTAACTAAATAATCACAGAAATGCATAAACAATCAGTAGATATGGGTTACTAACAAGGATAGTGAAGATTCCCTACTGGGCTTAGCCGATAGAGAGAAGAGTTCATCTGTCTCTCTCTCTCTCTTCCTGTTTCCCTGATGATCATAGTATTTCGTGGTTAGAATGGATACTTCAGAGTACCATTCATAAATGTTCTCAGAACAGATGTTTCGGCGGTTGTCGGTATTCTCGTCCCAGGTTTACATCTAGCTAAAGACTAGCAATTAGTATCTAAGATTTGCTCTTATTCTGTAGGGATCGATAGTCTCAGAGTTGAACCATGTCCAGCCGTGTAGCCAATGCTCCACTTTTCTAGTCTTGGTTCTCAAACCTGTACCACCTCAGCTTACACCTAGGTATGCGTGGTCTGAAGAGGATTTCCTCAGGAGGGTTTTTTATTCGTAATAATAGGAAAGGTCTGTTCCATGACGTAAGATCATGTCTGTGCTCACAGGGGCAGGCCAATGCCTTAGTTAAACTTTAAAGGGAATTCAATTCTCTCACATTAAAGGTTTAACATCAAATGACATCATTTCACAAATAGTTTCATCTTTCTCATTCATTTTATACAATAATTAGTTGCAAACACCATAATTGAGAAATGTACACATTCAGAAATATAGTTATGTGTGTTTCCTGTCCTTCGTGAGGTCATCAAATTAAACACACTCAACATAACAGCCCCTTAAGTGTCCACGGACCCTTCCCACATTCTCACAGGTGAACACATAGTTTTATTTTCCCATTTTGGGGATTTAGGAGTTTGGCCACGTGAAATCCTTTGTTCACTCTGTGGTCTCTCTCTCCGCATGAAAAGGGGGAGAGAGTCTCCGCCAGGAATTTACGTCCTGAGATAACAGAACCTGGGTGTAGGAAAGAGTGAGAGGGGGAAGCCACGATCTATATCCAGAAAGGGCCACGTCATGACAGCACGCACACAGACACACACAGCACACACACAAACACACACACACTCGTTCTGATAGCTGTACTTACCAGATATACTTATCCAGAGCAGCAGGAGGAGTCCAGAGGTAATATGCTAGTGTGTATGCTAGGGTGTATTCTAGTGTGATATATTAGTTTAATATGCTAGTGTGTATGCTAGTGTAATATGCTAGTGCAATATTTTAGTGTAATATGCTAGTGTGTATGCTATTGTAAAATGCTAGTGTAATATGCTAGTGTAATATTTTAGTGTAATATACTAGTGTGTAAGTTAGTGTAATATGCTAGTGTAATATGCTAGTGTAATATGCTAGTGTAATATGCTAGTGTAATATGCTAGTGTAATATGCTAGTGTAATATGCTAGTGTAATATGCTAGTGTAATATGCTAGTGTAATATGCTAGTGTAATATGCTAGTGTAATATGCTAGTGAAATATGCTAGTGCAATATGCTAGTGTAATATGCTAGTGTAATATGCTAGTGTAATATGCTAGTGTAATATGCTAGTGTAATATGCTAGTGTAATATGCTAGTGTAATATGCTAGTGTAATATGCTAGTGTAATATGCTAGTGAAATATGCTAGTGCAATATGCTAGTGTAATATGCTAGTGAAATATGCTAGTGTAATATACTAATGTGTATGCTAGTGTAATATGCTAGTGAAATATGCTAGTGTAATATACTAATGTGTATGCTAGTGTAATATGCTAGTGCAATATTTTAGTGTAATATGCTAGTGTGTATGCTATTGTAAAATGCTAGTGTAATATGCTAGTGTAATATGCTAGTGTAATATGCTAGTGAAATATGCTAGTGCAATATGCTAGTGTAATATGCTAGTGTAATATTTTAGTGTAATATACTAGTGTGTAAGTTAGTGTAATATGCTAGTGTAATATGCTAGTGTTGAACTTGCAACCTTTCGGTTACTAGTCCAACGCTCTAACCTCTAGGCTACCCTGCCGCCCCTAATATGCTAGAGTAATATGCTAGTGTAATATGTTAGTGTGTATGCTAGTGTAATATGATACCGTGTAAGCTAGCGTAATATGCTAGTGTGTATGCTAGTGTAATACGATATTTTGTATGCTAGTGTGTATGCTAGTGCAATATGCTAATGTAATATGCTAATGTAATATGCTAATGTAATATGCTAGTGTAATATGCTAGTGTAATATGCTAGCGTAATCTACCAGTGTAATATTTTAGTGTAATATGCTAGTGCAATATGCTAGCGCAATATGCTAGTGTAATATGCTAGTGTAATAAGATATTTTGTATGCTAACGCAATATGCTAGTGTAATATGCTAGTGTAATAAGATATGTTGTAAGCTAGCGCAATATGTTAGTGTAATTTGCTAGTGTAATATGCTACTGTGTATGCTAGTGCAATATGCTAGCGCAATATGCTAGTGTATTATGCTAGTGTATTATGCTACTGTGTTTGCCAATAGCAAAATGGGGGAGGGTACTCTCTTGTTACCGTCCTGTTGTTGAAGGGTTCATACATGTTGACAGGTGTCCACTTCTTAGAGCCATAAATCCTTTCTGAAAGGATCCAAACCAAGCACACCTCTTCCAGAGAGATGAGTGCCAGGGATCGGAGAGGGATAACACGGTGAAAGAGACTCTTTAAAGAATGACATAGAGAGAAACGTATATGTTGAGAGAGTGCTTAGATGCATTCTGAAAGTGGATAGGGGTTAGTGAACCCCAAGGGTCTTCCGCACTAACTGTGAGGATTTAAACAGTAGCCAATGAAAGAGTAAGTAAGGGGTGAATGACGAGTTGGCTGGAGGTCTACTTCCATACTGATGATACATTCCTTCTCTCTTTCTTCTCCTCCCCTCTCTCCGCAGCTCCTCTCCTCTGGTTTCCTGACAGAGCCCTCTCCTGAGCGTTTGAGACTTCTTTAAATCTTTAAATCGTGGGGGATTAAACACACCAAGATGTAGGCTTCCTTCAAGTTAAACTGGGGCAGAATCACTCAATAATCCATCCACCAAAAAAAGTAGTACACTGACTTTGGCGGGTCGCACACATGATAGGAACAGGATGCAACAGGAGAGAGTGTTGGAAAATAAGTACATATATAAAATAAGTACATATATAAATGAAGAAAACCACATAGCGTTCCCAGCTTTGCGAAATTACATGATGAAATTCTGATAAAATATGCTTTGCAATTTATTGAACATTTTGGCCAGTTAAAAACTTCTTGAGAATACAGGGGGTGCTATTTTCCCATTAGCATAATTTGCTCTACAGATTAAACTGCCTCTTATTCAATTATTGCTCTTACTATATGCATATAAATAATACCATTGGAAAGAAAACAATCTCTAGTTTCTAAAACCGTTTCAATTTTGTCTCTGAGTGATACATAAGTCATTTGACAGCACTTTCCATGACCAAGAAGAAAAAAGCAAGATGTGTTATGCCAGCTTCAACGCTCTGCCTATATATGGTCGTGCCCCCTATGACCCGAAACACACCTCATTGGCCTTCCTCTGGGTGACAAGAGGACGTCAGAGGAAAAATATCTTGTTTATCTGGGACTGACGTGAAATGAGAGCTAATTCTTTGGCGTGACCGACAACTTCCGGTTCTCTATATCGTGCGACTTGGAGCTGCGATTGTCTTCTGTTGTACGGCCATTATTATCTCTGTCTCGAAGTTTGTTTGATACATGTGACCAGATCATCGTAATGTATGTTTTTTCAATATAATTTTTTCGGGAGTTTTGCGGTGTTCCGTTGTCTGATTTTATTATCGTTTGAGAAATCCGTGCCACTCGACCAGTACCTGTGCTAAATGGAGTGGGAAAGGAACCATTCTGAACGCAACCAACGACTCATCTTGACAAAGGACACTTTGATCAACATTCTGATGAAAGATCAGCCATAGTAAGACCCAATTTACGATGTTATATCATATCTGTTGTGCATGTGAACTGGCCGTGGGCGCCCAGCCGAATCTGCCTGGTATAGCTATGCTAATTTAGCGCTACATTTTGTTTTCGTTATAAAACATTTAATAAATCTGAAATATTGTTTGGATTCACCAGATGTTGGGCTTTCAATATCTGTACGCTGTGTATTTTTCTGAAATGTTTTAAGATGAGTAATTAGTTATATGACGTTGGTCTCTGTAATTGTTCTGGCTGGGTCAGCACTATTTCAGATTGCAGCTGCAATGTAGAACTGTGATTTATACCTGAAAAATGCACATTTAAAAAAAAAAAAACTATGCTATACCATAAATATGTTATCAGACTGTCATCTTATGAAGTTGTTTCTTGGTTAGTGGCTATATATATTTTTATTTAGTCGAATTAGTGATAGCTACTGACGCAGGAAAAAACTGTTGGGAGTAAAAAAATCGTGTCCTTTGCTAACGTGGTTAGCTAATAGATTTACATATTGTGTCTTCCCTGTAAAACATTTTAAAAATCTGAAATGGTGGCTTTATTCACAAGACCTGTATCTTTCATCTGGTGTCTTGGACTTGTGATTTAATGATATTTAGATGCTACAAGTTACTTGTGACGCTATGCTAGCTATGCTACTCAGTGGGGGGGTGGTGGGGGGTGCTCCCGGATCAGGGTTGGTGACTCGTTAAAGGTTAACTGAAACATGTAATATTGTCATAACTCCTGTGACAGCTTGGCTTCTGGGAAACTTTAATCTCCAAGTTAAATCAACACTTATTACAATGAATTGAGTTCTCTGGCCGCATCCGCACTAGGGTTGCAACATTCCCGGGAACTTTCAGTAAATTCCCTGTTTATTCAGAATTCCTGGTTGGAATCCCAATCCCAGTTGTTTATTCAGAATTCCTGGTTGGAATCCCAATCCCAGTTGTTTATTCAGAATTCCTGGTTGGAATCCCAATCCCAGTTGTTAATTCAGAATTCCTGGTTGGAATCCCAATCCCAGTTGTTTATTCAGAATTCCTGGTTGGAATCCCAATCCCAGTTGTTTATTCAGAATTCCTGGTTGGAATCCCAATCCCAGTTGTTTATTCAGAATTCCTGGTTGGAATCCCAATCCCAGTTGTTTATTCAGAATTCCTGGTTGGAATCCCAATCCCAGTTGTTTATTCAGAATTCCTGGTTGGAATCCCAATCCCAGTTGTTTATTCAGAATTCCTGGTTGGAATCCCAATCCCAGTTGTTTATTCAGAATTCCTGGTTGGAATCCCAGTTGTTTATTCAGAATTCCTGGTTGGAATCCCAATCCCAGTTGTTTATTCAGAATTCCTGGTTGGAATCCCAATCCCAGTTGTTTATTCAGAATTCCTGGTTGGAATCCCAGTTGTTTATTCCTTTCTGATTCTGGGAATCGTCTAACTGGGATTTCGGGAAAAACAGGGAATTCATTAAATTCCTGGAATTGTTCAACCTTAATCAGCACAGATGTGGCACGGTGAAAAAAAAAAGGGGACAATTTCACTGATATATTAAAATAGTCAGACAAAAAGTATTTGTGTAATTTGTCAGTGTGTGTGTGTGTGGATTTCTCATGCAGAATTCTTGTACATATTTATGTAAGGGAACAGTCCATTGCTTCGGTACTGTACATTGATATTGACTTGACAGTCAGACATTTGCCTCCATGAAGTCAGATGTATATGGAACTCAGGAGTGTGAGGGGTGAGGAGTGCCCTAGGTCCTCCCGGTATAGGGTGAGGGGGGAGATGAGGGGGAGGAGTGCCCTAGGTCCTCCTGGTACAGGGTGAGGTGGGAGATGAGGGGGGAGATGAGGGGTGAGGGGGGAGATGAGGGGTGAGGAGTGCCCTAGGTCCTCCCGGTATAGGGTGAGGGTGGAGATCAGGGGTGAGGGTGGAGATGAGGGGTGCCCTAGGTCCTCCCGGTATAGGGTGAGGGTGGAGATCAGGGGTGAGGGTGGAGATGAGGGGTGAGGAGTGCCCTAGGTCCTCCCGGTATAGGGTGAGGGTGGAGATGAGGGGTGAGGGTGGAGATGAGGGGTGAGGAGTGCCCTAGGTCCTCCCGGTATAGGGTGAGGGTGGAGATGAGGGGTGAGGGTGGAGATGAGGGGTGAGGAGTGCCCTAGGTCCTCCTGGTACAGGGTGAGGGTGGAGATGAGGGGTGAGGGTGGAGAAGAGGGGTGAGGAGTGCCCTAGGTCCTCCCGGTATAGGGTGAGGGGGGAGATGAGGGGTGAGGAGTGCCCTAGGTCCTCCTGGTACAGGGTGAGGGGGCGATGAGGGGTGAGGGTGGAGATGAGGGGTGAGGAGTGCCCTAGGTCCTCCTGGTATAGGGTGAGGGGGAGATGAGGGGTGAGGGTGGAGATGAGGGCTGAGGAGTGCCCTAGGTCCTCCTGGTATAGAGTGAGGGTGGAGATGAGGGGTGAGGAGTGCCCTAGGTCCTCCTGGTATAGGGTGAGAGGGAGATGAGGGGTGAGGAGTGCCCTAGGTCCTCCTGGTACAGGGTGAGGGTGGAGATGAGGGGTGAGGAGAGGTGCACTAGGTCCCCCTGGTCTGGTTCTCCTCCAGACCTTTCCTCCCCTGGGATCTGTTGTAGGCACATGCTGTTTGTTTGAGCCAGTATAGTTCTCCCATTCAGTCCAAGGAGCTCCTCAGTTGCACCTTGTGGCTTTCCTTTCCTCTGCCATTAAAGCAGGCAGAGCAGTATAATAGGCCCTGGCTAGGGCTAGCATACAGATTCATCACCTGCTCATGAAAGTGGACATTAGGGCTGTGGTTACTACTGTGGTTTTCTTTAACTTAATCAGTATGTCTGAATGTTTGGCTGACTGGCTGACTGGTGAAAAGTGCATTCTGAACCGTGCCTCATTGATGTGAACCGTGCCTCATCGAGGTGGACCGTGCCTCATTGATGAAAACCGTGCCTCATCGAGGTGAACCGTGCCTCATTGAGGTGAACCGTGCCTCATTGAGGTGAACCGTGCCTCATTGAGGTGAACCGTGCTTCATTGAGGTGAACCGTGGCTCATTGAGGTGAACCGTGCCTCATTGATGTGAACCGTGCCTTATTGATGTGAATCGTGCCTCATTGAGGTGAACCGTGCCTCATTGATGTGAACCGTGCCTCATTGAGGTGAACCGTGCCTCATTGATGTGAACCGTGCCTCATTGAGGTGGACCGTGCCTCATTGAGGTGAACCGTGCCTCATCGAGGTGGACCGTGCCTCATTGAGGTGGACCGTGCCTCATTGAGGTGAACCGTGCCTCATTGATGTGAACCGTGCCTCATCGAGGTGAACCGTGCCTCATTGAGGTGAACCGTGCCTCATTGATGTGAATCGTGCCTCATTGAGGTGAACCGTGCCTCATTGATGTGAACCGTGCCTCATTGAGGTGAACCGTGCCTCATTGATGTGAACAGTGCCTCATTGAGGTGGACCGTGCCTCTTTGAGGTTAACCGTGCCTCATCGAGGTGAACCGTGCCTCATTGATGTGAACCGTGCCTCATTGAGGTGAACCGTGCCTCATTGGGGTGAACCGTGCCTCATTGATGTGAAGCGTGCCTCATTGAGGTGAACCGTGCCTCATTGAGGTGAACCGTGCCTCATCGAGGTGAACCGTGCCTCATTGAGGTGGACCGTGCCTCATTGAGGTGAACCGTGCCTCATTGATGTGAACCGTGCCTCATCGAGGTGAACCGTGCCTCATTGAGGTGAACCGTGCCTCATTGATGTGAATCGTGCCTCATTGAGGTGAACCGTGCCTCATTGATGTGAACCGTGCCTCATTGAGGTGGACCGTGCCTCTTTGAGGTTAACCGTGCCTCATCGAGGTGAACCGTGCCTCATTGATGTGAACCGTGCCTCATTGAGGTGAACCGTGCCTCATTGAGGTGAACCGTGCCTCATTGAGGTGAACCGTGCCTCATTGAGGTGAACCGTGCCTCATTGAGGTGAACCGTGCCTCATTGAGGTGGACTGTGCCTCATTGATGTGAACCGTGCCTCATTGAGGTGAACCGTGCCTCATTGAGGTGGACCGTGCCTCATTGAGGTGGACCGTGCCTCATTGATGTGGACCGTGCCTCATTGAGGTGGACCGTGCCTCATTGAGGTGGACCGTGCCTCATTGAGGTGGACCGTTCCTCATTGAGGTGGACCGTGCCTCATTGAGGTGGACCGTTCCTCATTGAGGTGGACCGTGCCTCATTGAGGTGGACCGTGCCTCATTGAGGTGAACCGTGCCTCATTGAGGTGGAGTGAATATTATAGCTGTCTTATTTAGATGTGATCTGTTCACAATGCTAACTTAAATGTAGCAACACTTTATTTTGAAGGCTTGTGAATAATAACTAATTCAGCCAAACTTTATTTGGAGGCTTGCTTCTGAATATTGACTAAATGTCTACATCATGAAGAACAGCCCTGTTACATTCATTGACTTACGTTGAAGTGTATAACCGTTTGTAATCAGATCATTTTATAAAGTGCTACGAACATACTTAATAAGAAAATACAGAGGAAACATTTCAATCATATTATTGTATAATAAGTGCTATGTAATTGGCTTTGGGGTTTCAGAAAATAGGGTATTTTTGGGGGGGGGAAAGTGTTTCTTGCGAGTGATTATCTGTAATGAGGGCATGTGTGTGCCAGCCCGATGGTGTTTTCATTTGACGGTGGTCGACTCAACATTTCAGAGGTTCCGTTTTTATTGTCTCAACGGTAACTGGTTTACACTTCCGGGTCATTAGTCATTAGTCATTAGTCATTAGTCATTAGTCATTAGTCATTGATTTCAATTTTCCAGCTTTAACATCTGTTTTATGTTAAACGTCATAAATTTGAAGTGAACATATACCAAGGTCATGACAGACATATGGTGCCATCAGGGGCGGACTTGAGGCCCCAGACAGAGGCCAGTCTGAGAACCCCCCTTAACTCTGTCAGGGTTGGAATAATCCCTTATTAACGAGTGGAGCATGAAGGGGCCTCAAGCTGAAAAATTAAAACAAACGATTACCAGTATACTTTTTTTTAAATGATGCCCAGCTCATGATGTCCGTGAGGACTGATGATGTGAGGCCTGAGGCACTTGCCTCTTCTGCCTAATGGTAACTCTGCCACTGGGTGCCATAATGATTTTAAGCAGCACTAACACAGCTAGCAGTAAAGGAGGTCTATGGTCCTGGTTAAGCTCCTTTCACAGAACTTGGCGTGAGAAGGAAGCCAAAACACCTTAAAAAGAGCAAGTTGACCCTTTTTTGGGAAGAAAAGTAAATTGAGCATCAATCGAAGTACATTCCACCAGCATTATTTACATGGCTGTCATTTTATGTTGCTGAGAAGCAGCTCACAATTCTGTTTGGATTTACATTTTGCAGACAGCTCTGAGCTCATCCTTGAACCCACATAACATTCTGTCCTGCTCCTACGCTCTCTTCTCTTTCTGCTCATACAGCACAGTCTGTTGATTGGTGGGTGTGGGAGTAGATACCTGAGTCTCTTTGTTGGTGAGAGTGGGAGTAGAGACCGGAGTCTCTTTATTGGTGAGAGTGGGAGTAGAGACCGGAGTCTCTTGGTTGGTGAGAGTGGGAGTAGAGACCGGAGTCTGTTGGTTGGTGAGAGTGGGAGTAGAGACCGGAGTCTCTTTGTTGGTGAGAGTGGGAGTAGAGACCGGAGTCTCTTTGTTGGTGAGAGTGGTAGTAGAGACCGGAGTCTCTTTGTTGGTGAGAGTGGTAGTAGAGACCGGAGTCTCTTTGTTGGTGAGAGTGGTAGTAGAGCCCGGAGTCTCTTTGTTGGTGAGAGTAGAGACCGGAGTCTCTTTGTTGGTGAGAGTGGTAGTAGAGACCAGAGTCTCTTTGTTGGTGAGAGTGGTAGTAGAGCCCGGAGTCTCTTTGTTGGTGAGAGTGGGAGTAGAGACCGGAGTCTCTTTGTTGGTGAGAGTGGTAGTAGAGACTGGAGTCTCTTTGTTGGTGAGAGTGGGAGTAGAGACCGGAGTCTCTTTGTTGGTGAGAGTAGAGACCGGAGTCTCTTTGTTGGTGAGAGTGGGAGTAGAGACCGGAGTCTGTTGGTTGGTGAGAGTGGGAGTAGAGCCCGGAGTCTCTTTGTTGGTGAGAGTCGTAGTAGAGACCGGAGTCTCTTTATTGGTGAGAGTGGGAGTAGAGACCGTAGTCTCTTTGTTGGTGAGAGTGGGAGTAGATACCGGAGTCTCTTTGTTGGTGAGAGTGGGAGTAGAGATCCTAGTCTCTTTGTTGGTGAGAGTGGTAGTAGAGACCGGAGTCTGTTGGTTGGTGAGAGTGGGAGTAGAGACCGGAGTCTGTTGGTTGGTGAGAGTGGGAGTAGAGACTGGAGTCTCTTTGTTGGTGAGAGTGGTATTAGAGACCGGAGTCTCTTTGTTGGTGAGAGTGGTAGTAGAGACCGGAGTCTCTTTGTTGGTGAGAGTAGAGACCGGAGTCTCTTTGTTGGTGAGAGTTGGAGTAGAGACCGTAGTCTCTTTGTTGGTGAGAGTGGGATTAGATACCGGAGTCTCTTTGCTGGTGAGAGTGGGAGTAGAGACCGGAGTGTCTTTGCTGGTGAGAGTAGATACCGGAGTCTATTTGTTGGTGGGAGTGGGAGTAGAGACCGAAGTCTCTTTGCTGGTGAGAGTGGGAGTAGAGACCGTAGTGTCTTTGCCGGTGAGAGTAGATACCGGAGTCTATTTGTTGGTGGGAGTGGGTGTGTGTTGAGGGAGAGACAAGAATATGTTTGTTGGTTGGTGGGTGTGGCAGTGGATTGGGGGAGAGACCGGAGTCTGTTGGTTGGTGGGAGGGCATAGGGAATGTTCTTTTTGACATGTCTCCGCCAGGAGGATACAGCAGTCCGGCTAGCAGACACATGTAGGGCATGTAGATGTAGCATTCCTTGTTAGAGTTATGTCCATTGATCTAGTTTTCCTCAGAAGGCCATGTGTTCTTCATCTAAAGACCATTACTGAGTGCTCTGTACGACTGTGTCTGCCTCCCATGATCCACTTGGGCGCTCAGCAGTCACTTTTCTGCTCCTCTCGCCAGCGCTGTGAAAAGAGAAGAACAAGATCAGAGTGAAGGAGGGGGGGGGGGAGTAGGAGGATTCTGTCAGGCAGGGCGACATTCGGCGAAGAGCAGCGAAGAGCGTACAGACTGAAGGTGAAGACACAGTCAGAGTGCCTTCCCATGAAGCACCACCGCCCACGAAAATAAAAAAAGAACATTCCCAAATGTTTCCTCAGAAGGTGGGAGGAGTGGGTAAAAACCCCCCAGGGCTGTAGCTGCAGTTTGGCTGTGAACCAGCGAGGATGGTGAAGTCTAGGTGTAGAGGACAGCCTGCATTTTCTCTTCGGTGAGGCACAGGAGTTGATTTGCGGTGATTGACAGCTCCTGGGTTTTTAGTTGTGATGTTTACCCTCTCCCTGGCTCAGCCTGTCTGACTGTGTGGGCTTATCCCCTTGTTTGTACATTATGTTTGAGAGGAAAGTGGTTTCCTGCTGAAACACACAGCTACATGTTTGTAGCTGCAGGCATGCCCTACAAATTACGTACAGTATATGGTTTGCTGGGTTTTTCTACGTCTACTGCATATTTGACATCAATTACAAAACAATGCAGACACTCTCTCACCTTCTCGCTCTCTCTGTCTCTCTCTCTCTGTCTCTCTCTCTCGTTCTCTCTCGCTCTCTCCGTCTCTCTCTCTCTCTCGCTCTCTCCGTCTCTCTCTCTCTCTCTGTCTCTTTCTCTCTTTCTTTCTCTCTCTCTCTGTCTCTCTCTCTCTCTCTCTCTGTCTTTCTCGCTCTCTCTGTTTGAACCACTGACCCTGGGGAGAGTAGAGAGGGGAGTCTGATGCCCCCACCGAGCTCAGCTGAGCACCCAGGCAAAGAAAGTAAATTACAGGTCTCTCACGCCAGTGTTTGGGAATGCATTGCAATTTTTCCGAGACCCAATATGAAAGCCATAATCCACAAGGCAGAGGCGAGAAATATGAGTCTGGCATATCGTAACACTCTCTCTGCCTTTTCACGTCCCTTACTATTCACAACCCGGCCCTTAAATTGACTGACCATTTAGGTTGGCGATGACGGCAGTGTCTGGAAGAGCGGGGGCCACACCAACCTCAAGTTGACTTTTTTTCATTCTTTTTTTTCTCAAAATGGCCGCCTAGTTATGTGGTTTTCTAATAGGGCTTCGCTATGAATTACTTTGTTTCGTTTTTTTTCTCTCAAAATGGCCGCCTAGTTATGTGGCTTTCTACTAGGGCTGTGCTGTGAATGACATTGTTCTGTTGTTTTCTCAAAGGAGTCCCACGCGATTAGACAAAGCTGTTTGCTCCTTGGCAGTCTTACGCGTCAACATGAGCTAACAAGCATCAGATTTTACGCTAGGAAAGCAGCGCCGGTCCGACAAATGGTGCGAGCACACCTCTCAAACCAACAGGGAAATTAAAAAAGGCATTTCGACTAATCATTTAATCTCATCGGCATTCACCTAGTTTCCTTCCAGTGTTTCTCCTATTGTTCTGATCTCATCCCTTCCAACAATGCTGGAGCCATTCTTTAATAATGCCTTGGCATTCTCACATAAATCCACAGCCCAGTTGAAGGATAAAAGTTAATGACCTCATAGCATGTCATTTTCAGACACTTCTGCCTTTTGGAGTCTCTCTTTTTGAAAGCACCTTCAAGAGCTCGATGGCACAGAACAGACGAGAGTGAGCCGCTCTGCCGTGGGACGTATAATGACATCTTCTATTATAGGCCAGACTGGTTACAGGCCATAACACCATAACAGAGCTTATTGTGGAGATCCCATGGACAGGAGAAAGAAGTTGTAAGTTCTCAGAAAATAGTTGTGTTTTTCGGTGCTTAGCCAACATGCATCTAGAGATAACGGTAAAAAAAATAGCATTTGAGAAGATAACTGAGAATACCCTTGAACTGTATTTTATAGGAATATTTATATGTTTCTGCTTGTGAGAATTTGAAATCGCTTTTTTTACTATCGTCAGAACTTCTGGGACCTTGAATTGATCTAAACCCTCTGATAAGTGCTCATGACTCAACTCACTGCTATTTCCTCTGTACAAAGTGAAATCCCATCTCTCCTCTCACTTCAGCAAGTCTACCGAGGTCACATGGTGCTATCTCCAAGCATCATGGGTAGTAAATCCTCGTCCCAGAGCAGGTTAGTGAGAAGCTCTGTGGTGGCTGAAATTGAATCAACGTTACCTCCCATCACACTGCTGAAATCCAACCCCAGTTAGCTGAGCTCCTAGCCTCCTAGCCTCCTAGCCTTCTAGCCTCCTAGCCTTCTAGCCTCCTAGCCTCCTAGCCTCCAAGCCTCCTAGCCTCCTTGCCTTCTAGCCTCCTAGCCTCCTAGCCTCCTTGCCTTCTAGCCTCCTAGCCTCCTAGCCTCCTAGCTCAGAGAAGGATCCTAGCTCTGACTAGTCTATTAGAATACAGACATGTTTTTTTTGTGTCATGGATAAAACTTGCACCTCACCCATTTTCTTTTTAATGTTCCCAGATAGACTTGGCTGAGCTCCCGAACATAAATGTCTGATTTGTTGCAGGTTAACTGGAGTCTGGGGAAGGGGGGGAGTCATATATTGCATCGCAGGGGTTGCTGAGTGGTACATCAATTTGGGAGATTGAGGGGGAGCCGGAGGTCTGCTAGTTACAGTTCTAGACTGCAGATGTTGCACAGGCAGGTAGGGGCACATAGCTCCTTTGAAGGACCTTCTTAACCAATGGACTACAGATGTGGTTGTGGTTAGTGCATTTTCAGCAGGAGGAGCAATCAATGCTTTTGTGACTTTCTGATTTCAAAAGGGGGCAACTTCACTGTGAATCTACATTTTAAATATGCCGTCCTCTGAAGTTCCTACGAAGGTCTTCACGATAAGTTTGGCCTTTGATTTCTCGATTCGTTCTTGTAGTAATGAGCTCGATGAGAAGCACACTGCCCTAGAGTTGTCAATGAGACACATCCAACATTCAATCTGCAATTTGGGTAGCAGCAACTGTCTCAGCCGTTCCACCAATCACGTTCCACCAATCACGTTCCACCAATCACGTTCCACCAATCACGTCAGCTCTAATTGAAAAGGTGAAATCAGGAAAATCTTTTCTTCTTCATAAATCTGGAGCTTGTAAACACAGACCACGTCTATCAGAGCTCCGCTCTGCGGCTTGGCAAGGTCTTATCTGGAATGTAAATCATTGTGTGTGTGTGTGTGTGTGTGGGTGTGGGTGTGGGTGTGTGTGTGTGTGCGTGCGTGGTTGATGAGGAGAAAGACCTGTCAGTCTTGTCTCGTGGCAGGTTATCTGGTCCCTCCTATACAAACCATCAGAGAAGAGTGATTCAGGGTGATAAAGAGCTGTGCTGTAGGATGAAGAACAGGCCGTTTCTTAGTGGGCCTCTCAGCCATTTACTCATTAACCCATACACCATTAGAGCAACCCATAATTACAGAAACCCATACACCATTACAGAATACACCATTAAAATAACTCATACACCATTAAAGTAATCCATACACCATTACAGTAACCCATACACAATTAGAGCAACCCATAATTACAGTAACCCATACAACATTAGAAAATACACCATTAAAATAACCCATACACCATTAGAGCAACCCATAATTACAGTAACCCATACACCATTACAGAATACACCATTAAAATAGCCCATACACCATTACAGTAACCCACACACCATTACAGTAACCCATACACCATTAAAGTAACCCACACACCATTAAAGTAACCCACACACCATTACAGTAACCCATACACCATTACAGAATACACCATTAAAATAACCCATACACCATTAAAGTATGCCATACAACATTAGAGTAACCTATACACCATTAAAATAACCCATACACCATTACAGTAATCCATACACCATTACAGTAACCCATATACCACCCTGCATACCACTGCTGGCTTGCTTCTGAAGCTAAGCAGGGTTGGTCCTGGTCAGTCCCTGGATGGGAGACCAGATGCTGCTGGAAGTGGTGTTGGAGGGCCAGTAGGAGGCACTCTTTCCTCTGGTCTAAACAAAAAAAAAAATATCCCAATTCCCCAGGGCAGTGATTGGGGACACTGCTCTGTGTAGGGTGCCGTCTTTCGGATGGGACGTTAAACGGGTGTCCTGACTCTCTGAGGTCATTAAAGATCCCATGGCACTTATCGTAAGAGTAGGGGTGTTAACCCCGGTGTCCTGGCTAAATTCCCAATCTGGCCCTCAAACCATCATGGTCACCTAATAATCCCCAGTTTACAATTGGCTCATTCATCCCCCTCCTCTCCCCTGTAACTATTCCCCAGGTCGTTGCTGCAAATGAGAACGTGTTCTCAGTCAACTTACCTGGTAAAATAACGGTAAAATAAAATAAATAAATAAATAGACAACTAAAGAAACCCATACACCATTACAGTGACCCATACACCATTACAGTGACCCATACACCATTACAGTAACCTACACACCATTACAGTACACCATTACAGTAACCCACACACCATTACAGTAACCCATACAACATTAGATTAACCCATACACCACAGTAACCCATACACCATTACAGAATAAACCATTAAAAGAACCCATACACCATTAAAGTATGCCATACAACATTAGAGTAACCTATACACCATTAAAATAACCCATACACCATTACAGTAACCCATACACCATTACAGTAACCCATGCACCATTACAGAATACACCATTAAAATAAGCCATACACCACTACAGAATACACCATTAAGGTAACCCATACAACATTAGAGTAACCCATACACCATTAAAATGACCCATACACCATTAAGGTAACCCATACAACATTAGAGTAACCCATACACCATTACAGTAACCCATACACCATTACACTAAACCATAGACAACTAAAGAAACCCATACACCATTGCAGTAACCCATTTACCATTGCAGTAACCCATACACCAATGCAGTAACCCATACACCATTACAGTAACCCATACACCATTGCAGTAACCCATACACCATTACAGAAACCCATACACCAATGCAGTAACCCATACACCAATGCAGTAACCCACACACCAATGCAGTAACCCACACACCAATGTAGTAACCCATACACAATTTCAGTCAACCATAATTACACTAACCCATACACCATTACACTAACCCATAGACAACTAAAGAAACCCATACACCATTACAGTAACCCATGCACCATTACAGAAACCCATACACCATTACACTAACCCATAGACAACTAAAGAAACCCATACACCATTACAGAAACCCATACACCATTACAGAAACCCATACACCATTACAGAATACACCATTACAGTAACCCATACACCATTACAGTAACCCATACACCATTACAGTAACCCATACAACATTACAGTAACCCATACACCATTACAGAATACACCATTACAGTAACCCATACACCATTACAGTAACCCATACACCATTACAGAATACACCATTACAGTAACCCATACACCATTACAGAATACACCATTACAGTAACCCATACACCATTACAGTAACCAATACAACATTACATCTCTGATCCTTCATTAGAGGAAGACCTAAGGGCCAAGGACAGCACATATCACTGACCTCTTCCAGGACAGTCTGACAAATTACAGATGACGGAACAGGACCAACTGAAATGACAGAACAGGACCAACTGAAATGACAGAACAGGACCAACTGAAATTACAGAACAGGACCAACTGAAATGACAGATGACAGAACAGGACCAACTGAAATGACAGATGACAGAACAGGACCAACTGAAATGACAGAACAGGACCAACTGAAATGACAGATGACACAACAGGACCAACTGAAATGACAGATGACACAACAGGACCAAATGAAATGACAGTTGTCAGAACAGGACCAACTGAACTGATAGATGACAGAACAGGACCACCTGAAATGACAGAACAGGACCAACTGAAAAGGCAGAACAGGACCAACTGAAATGACAGAACAGGACCAACTGAAATGGCAGAACATGACCAACTGAAATTACAGAACAGGACCAACTGAAAAGACAGAACAGGACCAACTGAAATTACAGAACATGACCAACTGAAATTACAGAACAGGACCAACTGAAAAGACAGAACAGGACCACCTGAAATTACAGATGACAGAACAGGACCAACTGAAATGACATATGACACAACAGGACCAACTGAAATGACAGATGACAGAACAGGACCAACTGAACTGATAGATGACAGAACAGGACCACCTGAAAAGGCAGAACAGGACCAACTGAAATAAACAGATGACGGAACAGGACCAACTAAAATGACAGATGACGGAACAGGACCAACTGAAATGACAGATGACGGAACAGGACCAACTGAAATGACAGATGACGGAACAGGACCAACTGAAATGACAGAGGGAACAAAGCCACTGCAGACCATCACTCCTGCACCTGCTGCATCTGCAACAAACTGCCGTTATGGTACAACTTACCACTCTAGAATTGGTTTACTCAGCCATATGTAAACCAACCAGCAGTGGACTTGTACAGGACATTGAAGGCTCATTAGCATTGTCTCTCAAACAGGCCAATATATTGATTGTATTAAATAGTTTAGGTTTTACTGAAAAGAGAAGCCGGTGTTTGGAGGATATATTAGCAAGGTGTTGTTAGGCCCGAGACGAAATCGAGGGCCGGCATAACATGTCAATATATATATATATATATATCCTCCAAACACCTGCTTTGAGAGCATTATCACATTTATACAACGGGTTACCAACATATTCAAATAATGATTGACATATTTTCATAAAAATATATATTTTTATGAATGTATTCACATTATTTAATCCTTCCACAATATATAGTTCTGACACAAATCTAAGGTTGCTACCCAAGCTTGGCTGCTAGCTCGTTCTATCAGTTCGGTTCCCAGAGACGCGACCCAGTCGTTCAGTCTTTTTATTATGTATCTATGGACGCGACAAATGTTCCATTGCCATACTGGCTGGTAATGTTCTTCCCTTGCTTGCTAGCAAGCCAACTATGGCCAACTTGCAGTCACTTAAAACAGTGCAGCCAGAATAACAGCAAAGTAGTTGCATTTTCGTTTGTTTAAACTCGTTTCGTTTGACCTTTTTTCAATTGACATTTCGTTGTATATATCCATAAATATTATGCCAGCTGATTCATGACTTCGACTGGTTGAGAGACGCTGCCTGCCTGTCTCTCTTGTCCCTACTCCCGACCACTACACGTTCATTACTGTGGGACAGCTGGAGATCGAATTTCAATATTGAAACAATGTTGCAAATGTCAGAGAGACAGCAAGGTTAATACAAATCTCCGCTATTGAAAACTAAATGTTGGTCTTAAAGAAATGTGAGATAATGTCTAGATGCTTTTTATAGTGGAGATGAAGTTTATTAATTGCCTGGCTGGGCTGATGAGACAGTGGATTGCACTGTCAGATGGAACAGAGTAAATAGGCATTTTAAAACCTCTCTTGGGTAGGGGGCAGTATTTTGACATCCGGATGAAAAGCGTGCCCAGAGTAAACTGCCTGTTACTCAGGCCCAGATGCTAGGATATGCATATATACAGTGGGGAGAACAGGTATTTGATACACTGCCGATTTTGCAGGTTTTCCTACTTACACAGCATGTAGAGGTCTGTAATTTTTATGATAGGTACACTTCAACTGTGAGAGACGGAATCTAAAACAAAAATCCAGAAAATCACATTGTATGATTTTTAAGTAATTAATTTGCATTTTATTGCATGACATAAGTATTTGATACATCAGAAAAGCAGAACTTAATATTTGGTACAGAAACCTTTGTTTGCAATTACAGAGATCATACGTTTCCTGTAGTTCTTGACCAGGTTTGCACACACTGCAGCAGGGATTTTGGCCCACTCCTCCATACAGACCTTCTCCAGATCCTTCAGGTTTCGGGGCTGTCGCTGGGCAATACGGACTTTCAGCTCCCTCCAAAGAGTTTTTATTGGGTTCAGGTCTGGAGACTGGCTAGGCCACTCCAGGACCTTGAGATGCTTCTTACGGAGCCACTCCTTAGTTGCCCTGGCTGTGTGTTTCGGGTCGTTGTCATGCTGGAAGACCCAGCCACGACCCATCTTCAATGCTCTTACTGAGGGAAGGAGGTTGTTGGCCAAGATCTCGTGATACATGGCCCCATCCATCCTCCCCTCAATACAGTGCAGTCGTCCTGTCCCCTTTGCAGAAAAGCATCCCCAAAGAATGATGTTTCCACCTCCATGCTTCACGGTTGGGATGGTGTTCTTGGGGTTGTACTCATCCTTCTTCTTCCTCCAAACACGGCGAGTGGAGTTTAGACCAAAAAGCTCTATTTTTGTCTCATCAGACCACATGACCTTCTCCCATTCCTCCTCTGGATCATCCAGATGGTCATTGGCAAACTTCAGACGGGCCTGGACATGCGCTGGCTTGAGCAGGTGGACCTTGCGTGTGCTGCAGGATTTTAATCCATGACGGCGTAGTGTGTTACTAATGGTTTTCTTTGAGACTGTGGTCCCATCTCTCTTCAGGTTATTGACCAGGTCATGCCGTGTAGTTCTGGGCTGATCCCTCACCTTCCTCATGATCATTGATGCCCCACGAGGTGAGATCTTGCATGGAGCCCCAGACCGAGGGTGATTGACCGTCATCTTGAACTTCTTCCATTTTCGAATAATTGCGCCAACAGTTGTTGCCTTCTCACCAAGCTGCTTGCCTATTGTCCTGTAGCCCATCCCAGCCTTGTGCAGGTCTACAATTTTATCCCTGATGTCCTTACACTGCTCTCTGGTCTTGGCCATTGTGGAGAGGTTGGAGTCTGTTTAATTGAGTGTGTGGACAGGTGTCTTTTATACAGGTAACGAGTTCAAACAGGTGCAGTTAATACAGGTAATGAGTGGAGAACAGGAGGGCTTCTTAAAGAAAAACTAACAGGTCTGTGAGAGCCGGAATTCTTACTGGTTGGTAGGTGATCAAATACTTATGTCATGCAATAAAATGCAAATTAATTACTTAAAATGTTCTATCCACATCTACCAATTATATGCAAATCCTATCTTCTGGGCCTGAGTAGCAGGCAGTTTAGTTTGGGCACGCTTTTCATCCAAAATTCAGAAATGCTGCCCCCTACCCTAGAGAAGTTAAATGCGGAAGACACATTTCAGTTGAATACATTCAGTTGGACAACTGACTAGGTATCCCCCTTTCCTCTTTCCCTTTCCATTCACAGTGTTTTACATTTGTTCAGCTCTTTCTTGGACTTTCCTGTCTAAAATGATCATTTTCCCTAAACATGTACAGTAGGTGTAATTACAACTCATTATAGAAGTGAATGGCAAATCCAGAATACAACTACTTTCATTGTGTTTATCAATCTATCGTTCAGAGAATACAATAATGTATTTTTGCTACCCCCCCCCAACAAAATCAACTGCATTCTTTAGTATATACAATTATAGAATTATACATCATGAAGCTGCCAATGGAAGATAAACACATTTTTATATAGAGAGTAAAGGGACCACACAGATGTATCCCAGAGAGCCACACACGCACGCACGCACACACACACACCACACACACACACACATGCATACATACACACACACACACACACACACACAGGAGGGTGTGTGTGTATATAACAACGTTACATCTCAGGGCACTCTTCAAACTGAGCTCTTTTTCTCTGGAATTTGTTGAACCAAGACTATGTGAAAATATGCACGTAAGCAATTACATTCCCAAGTCCTAGTGCCAACTGCTTGCTCTCTGCCTGTGTCTGATGTGTGGGTGAGTGTGTGTGCCACGTACAGCTGGCCACTTATAACATTGAATGCCACTAAACAGTATTTAGTGATAAGGGAGCATACAAGAGGATCCCTTCCTATCAACTCACATACAAAATATATTGAATTTATCCTCTCATAGCTCTGAGAACACTTTGTGTTTATGAGATGATGTGTGTCACCCAGACTGAGACTGCTTTTTTTAATGTAGTCACCAAATACTTACACTGAGTGTACAAAAAAAATGAAGAGCACCTTCCTGATATTGAGTTGCACCCCTCAGAACAGCCTCAATTTGTCGGTGCATGGACTCCAATGCTTCCCTTAGTTGTGTCAAGTTGGTTTGGTGTCCTTTGGCTGTTGGACCATTCTTGATACACGCAGGAAACGGTGAAGTTGTTGACACACTCAAACCGGTGTGCCTGGCATCAACTACCACACCCAGTTCAAAGGCACTTAAATATTTTTTCCTGCCCGTTCACCCTCTGAATGGCACACATACACAATCCATGTCTCAATTGTCTCAAGACTTAAAAATCCTTAATTATTAACCTGTCTCCTCCCCTTTAATTATACTGATTGATGTGGATTTAACAAGTGACATCAATAAGGAATCATTGTTTTAACCTGGTCAGTCTATGTCATGGAAAAAGCCTCTGTTCATAATGTTTTGTATACTCAGTGTACGAGAACACCTTTTAATTTAGTCACTAAACACTTATGTCACCAGCCGAGCGGCTACGCGAGGAAGAGCATCCATGCACACACACACACACACACACACACACACACACACACACACACACACACACACACACACACACACACACACACACACACACACACACACACACACACACACACACACACACACACACACACTCTACTACCCTTCCTTCTGATTAATAGCCAACACAAACCAACAGTTTTGGGTTACAAAGAGAGCAGCTCCCAGAATGCTCAGGGAAGCAATCAAAAGACCTCTGCTTGAGAGAATCAAACTCTGCATTCCATCTCACTAGCTCATTAAATGCATTACCAGCTCAAAGACATTCAGAGACAAAACAACATTCAGACACAACATTCAGAGACAAAACTACATTCAGAGACACAACATTCAGAGACACAACATTCAGAGACACAACATTCAGAGACACAACAACATTCAGAGACAAAACTACATTCAGAGACACAACAACATTCAGAGACACAACATTCAGAGACACAACATTCAGAGACACAACATTCAGAGACACAACATTCAGAGACACAACATTCAGAGACACAACATTCAGAGACACAACAACATTCAGAGACACAACATTCAGAGACACAACATTCAGAGACACAACATTCAGAGACACAACATTCAGAGACACAACATTCAGAGACACAACATTCAGAGACACAACATTCAGAGACACAACAACATTCAGAGACACAACATTCAGAGACACAACATTCAGAGACACAACATTCAGAGACAAAACATTCAGAGACACAACATTCAGAGACACAACATTCAGAGACACAACATTCAGAGACACAACAACATTCAGAGACACAACATTCAGAGACACAACATTCAGAGACACAACATTCAGAGACACAACATTCAGAGACACAACAACATTCAGAGACACAACATTCAGAGACACAACATTCAGAGACAACATTCAGAGATTAAATTTATTCACGCCTCCACATTTATATATTCTTCATGTCAATAAAATTGCTTTGTAATTTGCACATTGTGTTTTTCCATGCAGTATATCTCAAGGCGGGAATGTGTGTCAGAAGTTAACAAGCCATTTGTCTACTCTCCTCCTGTCACTGTAACATGCAGACTGTCGACATCAACGTTTTAATTATGCAAATAAACTATTAAACGCTTTGCAACCCAACCCTGATTCTGTCAGGTTGTTACGTCCCTGTCTTAGCAGCTTGTGTGTCTGTTGTGCTCTGGTTTTTGGGGCATTGGTCTCCTAAGATCAAGCTGTGAAAACGAAGGGATATTTTTATGTGGTGATTACGCTAGCTTGGTGTCGTTAAAGAAGACTGTTCTAAAGGCTGGTTCTGGGACGAACCTGTACTGGCAGGTTCCTGCTGTAATTAGCTTACACACATCTCTTTTCCCGCCTCTACCTTCAGACACACACACACACACACACACACACACACACACACACACACACACACACACACACACACACACACACACACACACACACACACACACACACACACACACACACACACACACACACACACACACACACACACACACACACACACACACACACACACACTCACTCACACACTTCAGCTGCTGCCTGAACACATCCCTTTCTGCCTGTGGTTTGACCAACTCTCATAGGCCTTAAACTAAAAATACATGATCATTAAAATCCCTGACACAGACAGCTACAATCTTTTTCCTTCCTGCTGTGAAGAATGTCACATCTTTTTCCTCAGCACATTATCTTGACCTTGAAAGCTAGGCTTTTTGTTCGGAAATTCTCTCCCCTAAGCTTTAATGGATTTCATTTTTTCCATTTCAAACTATGATCAAGGAACCAAGCCTTTTTTTCTAGCATGTTCCACGACATTTTACGACACACTTCTTGCAATTTGAATGTCAGTGGTGAGAAATTGTTTATTTATTGCGGTGCCAGAGAAAAGAGGACAGAGGGCTGGTATGGGTTAGGGTATGCTCTGCCCACCTCTCATGGCACCCATTTTCCAGATATACTAACAGCCATGACAGGTCCTCTGGGACAGATATACTAACAGCCATGACAGGTCCTCTGGGACAGATATTTTAACAGCCATGACAGGTCCTCTGGGACAGATATACTAACAGCCATGACAGGTCATCTGGGACAGATATACTAACAGCCATGACAGGTCCTCTGGGACAGATATTTTAACAGCCATGACAGGTCCTCTGGGACAGATATACTAACAGCCATGACAGGTCATCTGGGACAGATATACTAACAGCCATGACAGGTCCTCTGATCCAGATATACTAACAGCCATGACAGGTCCTCTGGGACAGATATACTAACAGCCATGACAGGTCCTCTGGGACAGATATACTAACAGCCATGACATATCCTCTGGGACAGATATACTAACAGCCATGACAGGTCATCTGGGACAAATATACTAACAGCCATGACAGGTCCTCTGGGACAGATATACGACAGCCATGACAGGTACTCTGGGACAGATATACTAACAGCCATGACAGGTCCTCTGGGACAGATATACTAACAGCCATGACAGGTCCTCTGGGACAGATATACTAACAGCCATGACAGGTCCTCTGGGACAGATATACTAACAGCCATGACAGGTCCTCTGATCCAGATATACTAACAGCCATGACAGGTCCTCTGGGACAGATATACTAACAGCCATGACAGGTCATCTGGGACAGATATACTAACAGCCATGACAGGTCCTCTGGGACAGATATACGACAGCCATGACAGGTACTCTGGGACAGATATACTAACAGCCATGACAGGTCCTCTGGGACAGATATACTAACAGCCATGACAGGTCCTCTGGGACAGATATACTAACAGCCATGACAGGTCCTCTGGGACAGATATACTAACAGCCATGACAGGTCCTCTGATCCAGATATACTAACAGCCATGACAGGTCCTCTGGGACAGATATACTAACAGCCATGACAGGTCCTCTGGGACAGATATACTAACAGCCATGACAGGTCCTCTGGGACAGATATACTAACAGCCATGCCAGGTCCTCTGATCCAGATATACTAACAGCCATGACAGGTCCTCTGGGACAGATATACTAACAGCCATGACAGGTCCTCTGATCCAGATATACTAACAGCCATGACAGGTCCTCTGATCCAGATATACTAACAGCCATGACATGTCCTCTGGGACAGATATACTAACAGCCATGACAGGTCATCTGGGACAGGTATACCAACAGCCATGCCAGGTCCTCTGATCCAGATATACTAACAGCCATGCCAGGTCCTCTGATCCAGATATACTAACAGCCATGACAGGTCCTCTGGTACAGATATACTAACAGCCATGACAGGTCCTCTGGGACAGATATACTAACAGCCATGACAGGTCCTCTGATCCAGATATGCTAACAGCCATGACAGGTCCTCTGGGACAGATATACTAACAGCCATGACAGGTCATCTGGGACAGATATACTAACAGCCATGACAGGTCCTCTGGGACAGATATACTAACAGCGATGACAGGTCCTCTGGGACAAATATACTAACAGCCATGACAGGTCCTCTGGGACAGATATACTAACAGCCATGACAGGTCCTCTGATCCAGATATACTAACAGCCATGACAGGTCCTCTGGGACAGATATACTAACAGCCATGACAGGTCCTCTGGGACAGATATACTAACAGCCATGACAGGTCATCTGGGACAGATATACTAACAGCCATGACAGGTCCTCTGATCCAGATATACTAACAGCCATGACAGGTCCTCTGGGACAGATATACTAACAGCCATGACAGGTCCTCTGGGACAGATATACTAACAGCCATGACAGGTCCTCTGGGACAGATATACTAACAGCCATGACAGGTCCTCTGATCCAGATATACTAACAGCCATGACAGGTCCTCTGGGACAGATATACTAACAGCCAAGACAGGTCCTCTGGGACAGATATACTAACAGCCATGACAGGTCCTCTGGGACAGATATACTAACAGCCAAGACAGGTCCTCTGGGACAGATATACTAACAGCCATGACAGGTCATCTGGGACAGGTATACCAACAGCCATGCCAGGTCCTCTGATCCAGATATACTAACAGCCATGACAGGTCCTCTGGGACAGATATACTAACAGCCATGCCAGGTCCTCTGATCCAGATATACTAACAGCCATGACAGGTCCTCTGATCCAGATATACTAACAGCCATGACAGGTCCTCTGGGACAGATATACTAACAGCCAAGACAGGTCCTCTGGGACAGATATACTAACAGCCAAGACAGGTCCTCTGGGACAGATATACTAACAGCCAAGACAGGTCCTCTGGGACAGATATACTAACAGCCATGACAGGTCCTCTGATCCAGATATACTAACAGCCATGACAGGTCCTCTGGGACAGATATACTAACAGCGATGACAGGTCCTCTGATCCAGATATACTAACAGCCATGACAGGTCATCTGGGACAGATATACTAACAGCCACTGTACCATGTTTTTCCACTTGTATGCTGCAACGTGAAAGAGTCAAAATGTTATAAATTTGAGAGAGAAAATAAATGAGATGAATGAAGCGCCAACAGAAACAGTAAACTCTGCCGGAAAATACCAACTCACATGAGAACTTTTCATATTTTAATGCTTAACGTATTAGCACCATCTTCACATGGAGTATCACACCTGCCTCTCTCTCTTCCCTTCTCCTTCTTCTTCATCTTCTTCCTCTTCCTCTCTCTTCCATAGTTCTCTCAAGCCTAAAGATGCCTAATGGTTCTAAAATAGTCAAGTAAAGTAGTCAGTTGAAAACCAGGAAAAATATTGAATTACCTGCCGAGGAGCATCACGTTCCACAGAGCAAATCTAATATAAAGGAAATAGATTGACCTCGACACTACTAAAGGGTATCATATGCACCCTCGTAGAGATGGATTTACTGACGGCTGAGAGAGATTTTATCTGAGCTTATAGCTAGGTAGAACCAAACAAGTAGGCTACAGTACACACCATTGAGTGACATCAGTGCTAATGACAAGAGGAGAGGAAGTTACCTTAGCACTAAAGGGAACTTCTATCACAAGAAGAATAGAGCAGTGTAAAGGGATCAACAGTCACTAGATGAATAGAGCAGTGTAAAGGGAACAACAGTCACTAAAGGAATAGAGCAGTGTAAAGGGAACAACATTCACTAGATGAATAGAGCAGTGTAAAGGGAACAACAGTCACTTAAGGAATAGAGCAGTGTAAAGGGATCAACAGTCACCAGATGAATAGAGCAGTGTAAAGGGAACAACAGTCACTAAAGGAATAGAGCAGTGTAAAGGGAACAACAGTCACTAGATGAATAGAGCAGTGTAAAGGGAACAACAGTCACTAAAGGAATAGAGCAGTGTAAAGGGAACAACAGTCACTAAAGGAATAGAGCAGTGTAAAGGGAACAACAGTCACTAAAGGAATAGAGCAGTGTAAAGGGAACAACAGTCACTAAAGGAATAGAGCAGTGTAAAGGGAACAACAGTCACTAAAGGAATAGAGCAGTGTAAAGGGATCAACAGTCACCAGATGAATAGAGCAGTGTAAAGGGAACAACAGTCACTAAAGGAATAGAGCAGTGTAAAGGGAACAACAGTCACTAAAGGAATAGAGCAGTGTAAAGGGAACAACAGTCACTAGATGAATAGAGCAGTGTAAAGGGATCAACAGTCACTTAAGGAATAGAGCAGTGTAAAGGGAACAACAGTCACCAGATGAATAGAGCAGTGTAAAGGGATCAACAGTCACTAAAGGAATAGAGCAGTGTAAAGGGAACAACAGTGACCAGATGAATAGAGCAGTGTAAAGGGATCAACAGTCACTAGATGAATAGAGCAGTGTAAAGGGAACAGCAGTCACTAAAGGAATAGAGCAGTGTAAAGGGAACAACAGTCACTAAAGGAATAGAGCAGTGTAAAGGGAACAACAGTCACTAGATGAATAGAGCAGTGTAAAGGGAACAACAGTCACTAAAGGAATAGAGCAGTGTAAAGGGAACAACAGTCACTAAAGGAATAGAGCAGTGTAAAGGGAACAACAGTCACTAAAGGAATAGAGCAGTGTAAAGGGAACAACAGTCACTAAAGGAATAGAGCAGTGTAAAGGGAACAACAGTCACTAAAGGAATAGAGCAGTGTAAAGGGAACAACAGTCACTAAAGGAATAGAGCATTGTAAAGGGAACAACAGTCACTAAAGGAATAGAGCAGTGTAAAGGGAACAACAGTCACTAAAGGAATAGAGCAGTGTAAAGGGAACAACAGTCACTAGATGCTGTCTGGGTTGTTGTAAATCTGTCTCTCTAGTAATCGAAAGGTTGCAAGTTCAAATCCCCCGAGCTGACGAGGTACAAATCTGTCGTTCTGCCCCCTGAACAAGGCAGTAAACCCACTGTTCCTAGGCCGTCATTGAAAATAAGAATTTGTTCTTAACTGTTAAATAAATGCTATGCTAATATCTCTAACTTTATTGTCACTTGTTTGAATGTACAGATGCATATTGTGTCCAGTGGTAAAGTTCTTAATGTGTGTTATTTAGACTAGTCTACTGCTTCAAATTATTTTTAATTAAAATATGAAACGTTTTTAGCTCGCAGCACCTTTCCTGAACTTGTTACCCTGTGCTTTTCACAGGTTTTAATGCGTTTCACCTCAGAATATATTTCCGCAAAGATTGACTTCCTCTTTACACCCGTCTAAATTTAAACAGTAAACTTGAAGGCTGCACAAACAGACAGGCTAAAGTGTTAATTAAATACTTAAACAATCATCTTTAATGCTTAATGCTTGAACCTCAGGGTTCTCTACGGTGTTGTAGGTCAGGGCCTGACCATAGAGAGCCCTCTGAGTTCTCTACGGTGTTGTAGGTCAGGGCCTGACCATAGAGAGCCCTCTGGGTTCTCTATGGTGTTGTAGGTCAGGGCCTGACCATAGAGAGCCCTCTGGGTTCTCTACGGTGTTGTAGGTCAGGGCCTGACTATAGAGAGCCCTCTGAGTTCTCTACGGTGTTGTAGGTCAGGGCCTGACCATAGAGAGCCCTCTGGGTTCTCTATGGTGTTGTAGGTCAGGGCCTGACCATAGAGAGTCCTCTGGGTTCTCTACGGTGTTGTAGGTCAGGGCCTGACCATAGAGAGCCCTCTGAGTTCTCTACGGTGTTGTAGGTCAGGGCCTGACTATAGAGAGACCTCGGGGTTCTCTACGGTGTTGTAGGTCAGGGCCTGACCATAGAGAGTCCTCTGAGTTCTCTACGGTGTTGTAGGTCAGGGCCTGACCATAGAGAGTCCTCTGGGTTCTCTACGGTGTTATAGGTCAGGGCCTGACTATAGAGAGACCTCGGGGTTCTCTACGGTGTTGTAGGTCAGGGCCTGACCATAGAGAGCCCTCTGAGTTCTCTACGGTGTTGTAGGTCAGGGCCTGACCATAGAGAGCCCTCTGGGTTCTCTATGGTGTTGTAGGTCAGGGCCTGACCATAGAGAGTCCTCTGGGTTCTCTACGGTGTTATAGGTCAGGGCCTGACTATAGAGAGACCTCGGGGTTCTCTACGGTGTTGTAGGTCAGGGCCTGACCATAGAGAGCCCTCTGAGTTCTCTACGGTGTTGTAGGTCAGGGCCTGACCATAGAGAGCCCTCTGGGTTCTCTATGGTGTTGTAGGTCAGGGCCTGACCATAGAGAGTCCTCTGGGTTCTCTACGGTGTTGTAGGTCAGGGCCTGACCATAGAGAGCCCTCTGGGTTCTCTATGGTGTTGTAGGTCAGGGCCTGACCATAGAGAGTCCTCTGGGTTCTCTACGGTGTTGTAGGTCAGGGCCTGACCATAGAGAGTCCTCTGGGTTCTTTATGGTGTTGTAGGTCAGGGCCTGACCATAGAGAGCCCTCGGGGTTCTCTACGGTGTTGTAGGTCAGGGCCTGACCATAGAGAGCCCTCTGAGTTCTCTACGGTGTTGTAGGTCAGGGCCTGACCATAGAGAGCCCTCTGGGTTCTCTATGGTGTTGTAGGTCAGGGCCTGACCATAGAGAGTCCTCTGGGTTCTCTACGGTGTTGTAGGTCAGGGCCTGACCATAGAGAGCCCTCTGGGTTCTCTATGGTGTTGTAGGTCAGGGCCTGACCATAGAGAGTCCTCTGGGTTCTCTACGGTGTTGTAGGTCAGGGCCTGACCATAGAGAGTCCTCTGGGTTCTTTATGGTGTTGTAGGTCAGGGCCTGACCATAGAGAGCCCTCGGGGTTCTCTACGGTGTTGTAGGTCAGGGCCTGACCATAGAGAGCCCTCTGAGTTCTCTACGGTGTTGTAGGTCAGGGCCTGACCATAGAGAGCCCTCTGAGTTCTCTACGGTGTTGTAGGTCAGGGCCTGACCATAGAGAGTCCTCTGGGTTCTCTACGGTGTTGTAGGTCAGGGCCTGACCATAGAGAGCCCTCTGGGTTCTCTATGGTGTTGTAGGTCAGGGCCTGACCATAGAGAGTCCTCTGGGTTCTCTACGGTGTTGTAGGTCAGGGCCTGACCATAGAGAGTCCTCTGGGTTCTTTATGGTGTTGTAGGTCAGGGCCTGACCATAGAGAGCCCTCGGGGTTCTCTACGGTGTTGTAGGTCAGGGCCTGACCATAGAGAGCCCTCTGGGTTCTCTACGGTGTTGTAGGTCAGGGCCTGACCATAGAGAGTCCTCTGGGTTCTTTATGGTGTTGTAGGTCAGGGCCTGACCATAGAGAGTCCTCTGGGTTCTCTACGGTGTTGTAGGTCAGGCCCTGACCATAGAGAGTCCTCTGGGTTCTCTACGGTGTTGTAGGTCAGGGCCTGACCATAGAGAGTCCTCTGGGTTCTCTACGGTGTTGTAGGTCAGGGCCTGACCATAGAGAGCCCTCGGGGTTCTCTACGGTGTTGTAGGTCAGGGCCTGACCATAGAGAGTCCTCGGGGTTCTCTGCGGTGTTGTAGGTCAGGGCCTGACCATAGAGAGTCCTCGGGGTTCTCTACGGTGTTGTAGGTCAGGGCCTGACCATAGAGAGTCCTCTGGGTTCTCTACGGTGTTGTAGGTCAGGGCCTGACCATAGAGAGCCCTCTGGGTTCTCTGCGGTGTTGTAGGTCAGGGCGTGACTAGGGGGGTGATCTAGTTTTCCTATTTCTATGTTTGTTTTGTTGTATGGTTCCCAATTAGAGACAGCTGCACCGTTATTGTTGTCTACTCTCATTCATTTTGGACTTCGAAGCAATGTCCACTTCGGAAATGCATTTTTTTTTTTTATATAAATGTACTTTTATTTATTTTTTAATGTAATTTTTTGATACTACATTGACACCATGTCTTATGGTCATTGTTTGGTGGATTTGGAAAACACTAGTTATTTTGTTGTTTGTTTATTTGTAGATTAATCAGGAGGAAGCCTACACTTCTACCCTCCCAGAGAAGACATAGCGAGGGATGAGTGAGGATGAGACAAAGAAGGCAGAAACCACCTGGACTGAAGTCAAGAAAAGCACCCAGCTCAGTCTGCTGGAGATGCACCCTTTACATACGTACTCAACATACAGTACCGTGTAGAAACTAAACAACGTCCTAAACATACAACCTTATTATGAAACCATACCTCTTTAGTATATACTGAGTGTACAAATCATCACTTTCCTTCATTCTCCTCCCCTCCACTCTCCTTTTACTCCACTCTCCTCCTCTCTCCTCCACTATCTTCTCCACCCCTCTCCTCTCCTCCACTCTCCTCCACTCCACTCTCCTCCTCTCTCCTCCACTATCTTCTCCACCACTCTCCTCTCCTCCTCTCTCCTCCACTCTCCTCCACTCTCCTCCTCTCTCCTCCACTATCTTCTCCACCACTCTCCTCTACTCTCTCCTCCACTCTCCTCCACTCTCCCCCACTCTCCCCCACTCTCCTCCTCTCTCCTCCACTATCTTCTCCACCACTCTCCTCTCCTCCACTCTCCTCCACTCTCCCCCACTCTCCTCCTCTCTCCTCCACTATCTTCTCCACCACTCTCCTCTCCTCCACTCTCCTCCACTCTCCCCCACTCTTCTCCTCTCTCCTCCACTCTCCTCCTCTCTCCTCCTCTCTCCTCTTCTCTCCTCTTCCCTCCTCCACTCCGCTCACCTACTCCGCTCTCCTCTCCTCCACTCTGCTCCTTCCTCCTCTGCTTTCCTTTAATAAAAATATGAACTGAGTGTACAACACATTAAGAACTCCTTCCTAATATTGATTTGCACCCCCTTTTGCCCTCAGAACAGCCTCAATTCGTCAGGGCATGGACTCTACAAGGTGTCGGAAGTGTTCCACAGGGATGCTGGCCCACGTGGACTCCAATGCTTCCCACAGTTGTGTCAAGTAGGCTGGATGTCCTTTGAGTGGTGTACCATTCTTGATACACACAGGAAACTGTTGAGCGTGAAAAACCCAGCAGCCTTGAGGTTCTTGTCACACTCAAAATGGTGCGCCTGTCACCTACTACCACACCCCGTTCAATGGCACCTAAATATTTTGTACTGCCCGTTCACCCTATGAAAGGCACACAAACACAATTCATGTCTCAATTGTATCAAGGATTAAAAATAATTGTTTAACCTGTCTCTTCCCTTTCATCTACACTTGATTGAAGTGGATTTAACAGCTTTCACCTAGATTCACCTGGTCAATGTATGTTATTGAAAGAGCAGGTGTTCCTAATGTTTTGTACACTCAGTGTACATCCATATTATTAAACCATAAGTCCTCAATTTACAACCGTATCTGTACAAGCCCATTAAAGACGTGCTCCAGAACCCTGGCTAATAGTAAGTGTTTTTTAAACATTTGGGTTGGATGTGTCAGTGTTTAGTTCAAATATACATAATTACTGTCTTATCTCAACTAGCCATGAAATCCCTAGTTTGAAAGTGACTGTTTACCGGAAGTTGAGTGGCACCACATGTCCCTTCAGGTTGGCCAGCCCCCCTAGCAATTAGAGTTTCAGCCCATGAGATTTAGAGAGAGAGAGAGAGAGAATATTGATTTGTTTAACACTTTTGTGGTTACTTCATGATTCCACGTGTGTTAATTCATAGTTTTGATGTCTTCACTATTCTAGGAAATAGTAAACAAATAAAGAACAACCTTTGAATGAGTAGGTGTTTCAAAACGTTTGACTGGTCCTGTACGTTTAACTGAATAATCAGACTGAACTAGATCAATAAGTAATTAATCAATATTGTAACACCTTTAATCAATAACAAATGAACAACTCTTACAAATAAAGCATAAAGACAACTTCCCATCTTTTTTTTTTTTTTTTACTTTTTAATCTCAAGGGAAAGATTTGGAAAACAAAAGTTGAATGACAACACACATACACATGAACACACAGAAACAACACACCCTCCATATAACTCATATCATAGGGCTAATAGTACTGTAGAGCTCTTGTACACAATATAGCTGGGTCGCCCCGTCCTGTACCTAGGGGTCCACCACCCTGTAGCTGGGTCGCCCCGTCCTGTACCTAGGGGTCCACCACCCTGTAGCTGGGTCGCCCCGTCCTGTACCTAGGGGTCCACCACCCTGTAGCTGGGTCGCCCCGTCCTGTACCTAGGGGTCCACCACCCTGTAGCTGGGTCGCCCCGTCCTGTACCTAGGGGTCCACCACCCTGTAGCTGGGTCGCCCCGTCCTGTACCTAGGGGTCCACCACCCTGCAGCTGGGTCGCCCCGTCCTGTACCTAGGGGTCCACCACCCTGTAGCTGGGTCGCCCCGTCCTGTACCTAGGGGTCCACCACCCTGCAGCTGGGTCGCCCCGTCCTGTACCTAGGGGTCCACCACCCTGCAGCTGGGTCACCCCGTCCTGCCCCTAGGGGTCCACGGCCCTGCAGCGCCCCCAACACACCCCACTCAGCTTAAGGATCTTAGTGAAACATTCACTATTGGTTTCAGGTGTGTCAGGCCAAGGCCAGAGTGACAACAGTACAGCAGACCCCCAGGGCCAGAACCGAGCAGCCCAGCAGCTAGGGTTTTCAATACAGACTCCTTTTGTCGTACAGTATTCCATATAAGGTATCCAGTACTTATGAAAGTTGCACAGTGTTTCTTTAATGTTAAAACAAAATCTAGTGATACTGTACATAACTTGACATTTCTTGCATACATTGTGGGAGGATAACCAACCTTCCAATGAATGGCAAGGCATATATTAGCCACTATAAATTCTAGGTTACACAGTTTCTTCTGATAACAGTCTCCAGTATCAACATTTCCAAGCAAACAAAAACAGGGAAAATCTGTAGACACGTGGAGATAAAAGAACATACTCTTTGTCAGAAATCAGCCAGCTTTCACAGGACCACAACATGTACAAATGTGTCCTCTTTAGTTCTTTACACCTCCAGCAGAATAATACCAGTTCTGAGTGCATGATATTCAGTTTCACTGGCATATAGTACATTCTATGGATCGTTATAAACGGCAGTAATTTATGTCTGAGATTATATGAAGATGACTGAGTATTCTAACCCGTCTGTATCCATTCGTCATCGTTAATAGCATCTCCCTGGGCTTCCTCGCATTTTTGTTTTACATGTCTTGTGTCATCGGGAAAAGCCTCTATCAACCCTTGATACAGTTTGGAAATCAACTTTGGAGGTTTGTCAGACTGCCTTAAAATAGCATCTGGCTTGTCCAGTGTTTACTGGACAGAGAGAATAAAGTGTTGTATCTGCAAAAATTCACCTCACCTCCGTCACAGACTGGTCTTCCCTAGCTGCATGACCCTGCTGAGACCCCTGTCACCATCTGAAACGCCTAAAATGAGGCATGACAAAGAATTACCTTGGTGTACATTAATACATTACATTATCCAATCATTTAATGAATGGTTCAATAATTGAAATGACCATTATTCCCAGATCCCAGACTGTAGCTTTAAGCTGCTATACTGTATTCACTGGAGGTCGACCCATCAAATCAATACGGAACTTTGTATCATTCACTGAATATACTGCAACATTCACCTGAGCTCCGTAGACTGGTCTTCCCTGGCTGTGTGACCCTGCTGGGACCCCTGTCACCATCTGATCCTGCTAAGACATGATTAACATAGTGTTGTGTACTTACTTGCACCTAGAGGGCTGCCTTCCCATGGAACCCGACAGAGATCATTGCGGGAGCGGGCGGTCAGACAGACAACTTCGGGATGAAATTATAATTTTTGTTGAAACAGCCCTTTAAATGCTTGCTTTGTGTTAGCCTTCCTATTGTATTAAAAAAAAATATATATTGTGTGCATTATTCACACACTCAGAATTCAGTAGTCTACCTCTCCTAGTTGAGCATGAGATTTCAAGTGTGCCTAGTATGTTTGGTCTTATTGAAATAGAGCAGACCGCCTACATGTGGCGGAGAATCACGTGGCACTTAATTTAAATAGGAAATTAACTTCAATTTGATTAGACTGTAGTTTAGTACAGTGTCTGTAAATAAATATTGATCATGAAAAGAAGTGGAGGGTGCTCATCAAACGTGAGTCGAAGTGTAATCTAAATTGTAATCATCATTAAAAAGGAAAGGGCACAACTTGCACATAGGTTAGGCTACTATTGTGAGCGAGCGTTGCGCCTTTTCATTTTCAATAAGTATGGATTACCCATGTATTTGTCTCTGCTTGCAAATCGTCCTCCTGAAAGGTAGGCTGAATGCTATAGAACTATGCATAACGTAGCAAGTGTTGCTGTCATCATTCTTGGAGAAGCACAGGACAGTTATCTTTCCAAGGAAATGTACTTCCTAAACAGGCCTATAGCTTACTACATTATTTTATCTTTATTTAACTAGGCAAGTCAGTTAAGAAAGCATTCTTATTTTCAATGACGGCCTAGGAACAGTGGGTTAACTGCCTTGTTCAGGGTCAGAACAACAGATTTTTACCTTGTCAACTCGGGGATTCGATCTTGCAACCTTTCGGTTACAAGTTCAACGCTCTAACCACTAGGCTACCTGCCGCCCCACATTGCCTAGAAATAGGCCTAAACATTGACCACCCATATTACCCATCTTCCAACTCCTAAACGGTAGGCTATAAAAATAGCTCAAGAGAAAGTGCAAGTCTCTCCAACTCTGTTCTCTTCAAACTACACCTAGCATATTGTCTGATCTATCCCAGTAAAACAATGTAAGGGCCATGTGAGAATCTCTGGTCAGTTAAACTATTTCTAAAGTTAGTATGCGCATTTGATATTGCCCATAGAGTGCAACATTTCTGGGAACATGGCTGGCAAGTGAGCTGGGTCACATACGCCAAAAATAACATTGCAGGACTGAGGTTGGGAACAGTTCTTGTGGAAGAGGGTGGGAGTCAGACAGAAAGCTAACGGGTACAGACGGGGGAAATCGGTCCCACGCAGACCTCTACTGTGCACCATGACAGTGAAGCCTGTAAAGTTAGAGCTGTTTATTACTGTGTCAGTGTGAAAAGTAGGGAATTAGCTAGGGACATCTGACAGATCAATAGCGTTACATTGACATACTGACTAATACAACTCACATTGCACTGAAAAAATGTCAGAAAATCCATTTTGATTTG
The DNA here is from genome assembly GCF_045679555.1 of Salvelinus alpinus. NCBI lineage: Eukaryota > Metazoa > Chordata > Actinopteri > Salmoniformes > Salmonidae > Salvelinus > Salvelinus alpinus. Next base: position 8,813,330 of record NC_092105.1, on the reverse strand, counting down.
TTTAGCTGATGGTTTCATCGTTTGATTCAGGTCCAGATTGATTGAGGCAACAAAAAAAAATAGCTAATATCAGCCAACTTTTGGCCAGAACTCTCTCTAACTGTACATCAACTGGCGAAAGCTTGTCAAGTTAATTTATTTCTGAAACGTGACAAGACAAAGGCTGTAAAACATGTCCATACAAACAACTGTTAGATAGTAACAATAGCCACCTCATATCGCTATCTGACAGATAACTGTAGGCTAGAGCTGACCTGGCTGTTGTAGCTACTAGCTAGCATAGCTTCTTCATTCACCTCAGTGGAGAGGGGCTGTAACATTAGCAATAATTACACGTCAGTTACAATAGTAGCTCAGCACTGCGAATAAACACTAGTTTAGATGTGTTTCTTCTGTTAAGTTATACAGCAGTTACCTTGCCAGCTACATCAGTCAGTGAAAGAGTAGCCAGTTTCTTTTCCTTTTACAACTATCGTGAAAGAGCACAACATGTACACACTGAACTATGCTCAACTCTCCCGTGCTGGTCCAACCAGCCTTCCAGAAGCGTTGCCGTCACACAGCCTGTCAGCCCGCTCTGTGGTGTACGCATGTACGCATGGTCCTAAATCCAGCCGGATAAACACTCCAAACAGCCTACCCGACCACTTGGAGGCGTCCACATGGTCCTAAAGCACACCGTGTCTTGTTTTGTATCACATTACAATGATAAAACTGGGGGGGACAAAAATATAATCTCAGAATGTGGGGGACATGTCCCAACATCCCCAGTGAAAGTTTCGCCCCTGTGCACAACTGCAGGTGCTCATACACAACAATACATGACTAGACTGCCTACAAGTCAAGCCCTCCTCAAACCTTTCACATTTTTGCTAACAGCCCATCTCAATGTCCCATTAGTGACTCTGAGTGTAACAAAACATTTACCAGTCTACTGTACCCTTTTTTGTTTACAGATGAACTTGGTTTATTGTATGGTTACACATCCTGATGATCAGTCTTCATGTCTTTCCAGGAGACTTGTAGTACAAACAAATCTTATGCAAGATTTCGAAGCAGTGGGTGGTGAAGAATGTGTACGAGAGGCATGTCCATCTGGCTGTGGAGAACAGAAAGGACCAGACGGTTGTCTACAAGGAGCCAGAGTCACAGCCCCCCAAATCGACGTCCCTGCCAACATCACCACAGCTTGTTAAATCAGCTGCCATTACCCAACACAAGAAGAAGTTCACCAGCTGAAGAACATTCTGGAACCTGGAACATTCAACTAACACAACATCCATATTCACTTAGACTGATGTTGTTGTATAATATAGAATGCCTACTATGCTCACCACTGCATTCTGGTATAGACATTGCTAGCTGTTGTACATACAGTGTATAAACTTGTGTTTTATGTCATATCTTTTACAAGTGTACTGATAAGTGTCTAAATTATTCCAGCTGCGTCAGAAACTAATAAAGTGTTGACTACAACTTCTTCATCAATTCATTGTGATATTCATTACATCTATTTAGATAAACCAGCTTCCATCTTACTGCTAAAACAAATGATGCACGGAGTTGATGTATCATTTAAACTAATTTGTTGGCAAGTAAACATGTTTTATTAAAACAGTAGATTAGTCTGTCAATATAGCAAATAAGTAGACCTGGCTTGTATTCAAGACCAAGTTTATTTGCTCTGGAGACCGAGGTGAATTTACACAGCAGTTTGCAGGAACAGTTATTGCGGTGTATGACAAAGTATATACAGTTGAAGAAAAATATACTACTAACGTCTGTAATAAATACTACAGTTCTACAAAGGGAATACTTGTATATGGTGTGTTTGGGTGATGCAATGAGGTGTTCTGAGTCACTTCGATTCAAAGGGGAGTTTGTTGTTAAGGAACCTTTCACATCTCTTGAGAGTCATCAACATCTGTGTATCCAGCATTATTGTCTGTGAGAGAAAGATGGAAACGCTATTACACATTCATGGGCAATCATTGTGTACGTTAGCTAGCTAGCAACAACACAGAAGTATAGGTAGTCCAAGACTAATGAGTCATTAAAGCCAAAGTCATTCCTTTACTCTTCACCATCATTATCAAAACATTTATAAAGTTTTGTGTACAAGCAGGTAGCAGGTTAGCCTAGCGGTTAGAGCGTTGGATTTGTAACTGAAAGGTTGCAAAATCGAATCCCCGAGCTGACAAGGTAAAAATATGCCGTTCTGCCCCTCAACAAGGCAGTTAACCCACTGTTCCTAGGCTGTCATTGATCTTAACTGACTTGCCCACTTAAATAAAGGTAGAATAAAATTATATAATGAGAAGCAATGAGGCTAGCTAGCTAGCTATAATGTTAGACTACAGTACATTTTAGGTATAGCAAGCAACAAAGCTAGCTAGCTATACTTGGCTAGCTTGGTTTGTAGTGGTTCTAGCAAGCCGCGCTATGACTAAATTGTACTGTATTCAACAACACTGCCTCTGTTAAAAGATAGCTTAAATAGTTAAACACGTTACTCATTTGTCATTTACCTTCCTGAGTCCTGTTCCAGCTGGTCTAGCCTGCCACCGCTGCCACAACATATCTACAATACAACACATTATTACACCACTACTCTACCACTACATATCTACAATACAACACATTATTACACCACTACATATCTACAATACAACACATTATTACACCACTACTCTACCACTACATATCTACAATAAAACACATTATTACACCACTACATATCTACAATACAACACATTATTACATCACTACTCTACCACTATATATCTACAATACAACACATTATTACACCACTACATATCTACAATAAAACACATTATTACACCACTACTCTACCACTACATATCTACAATACAACACATTATTACACCACTACTCTACCACTATATATCTACAATACAACACATTATTACACCACTACTCTACCACTATATATCTACAATACAACTACATATCTACAATACAAAATATATAATATCACAATACAGCAATATGACAACATTACAATATGTGTGTGTGTAGAGTGTGTGTGTGGTAATGTGTGTGTGTGTAATTGTCTCTTCAGAGTCTGTGTTTTTCTATAAAGTATAGTTGTAACAGCTTTTTCAAATCAGATTTTAAAAAAAATCTCAACATTCAATTGGCTGACATCCCAAAGGTAATGAGAACAATGCCATGTTCAACTCCAGTTTCCCCTTTCCCCTCCGTTGCATGTTTGTTTATTCCTCTGGGAGATATTCAGAAGATTTGCTGCTATCTTCTACCGTGCTTTGTTGAGTCTCTGACTTATTCCTACAGTGACATCCTTTAGCCGTGTAGTTGTTTTGAGATAACTCGTGTTCTCTGGGGTCAAAGCTGTCTACATCTGTTCATCTACATGCAGTAGTTATGTTTGGGTTGTTTTGTAAAATTGTTAATTCAAAAAAAAAATATGTAAGGTTAGTGTTCTGGAGTGGATTGTACATACCTTTGCAGTGAGTGGTGTACACTAGAAGGACTCAGCTTTTGATGAGAATGTTGTTAACAGGGTGATATGTCAGGGTACATTAGAGAAGAGAAGTAACAGCTCTGTCCAGACAGGTTTATCAAGCTACTCTCTGAATATTATTTGCATGATATTGCTACAAACCTCGTCCGTATGTCAAGCATCAGAGCCAATGCTGGTTCGAAAAACAACCAGATATAACAAAGTAACCATTTGGAGACTGGCTTGTTTCATGGTCGAGTTTCAGCACCTTGTTTCATGGTCGAGTTTCAGCGTCTTGTTTCATTGTCTAGTTTCATCATCTTGTTTCATGGTCTAGTTTCAGCGTCTTGTTTCATTGTCTAGTTTCATCATCTTGTTTCATGGTCTAGTTTCATGGTCTTGTTTCATGGTCTAGTTTCAGCGTCTTGTTTCATTGTCTAGTTTCATCATCTTGTTTCATGGTCTAGTTTCAGCGTCTTGTTTCATTGTCTAGTTTCATCATCTTGTTTCATGGTCTAGTTTCATGGTCTTGTTTCAGCATCTTGTTTCATGGTCTAGTTTCAGCGTCTTGTTTCATGGTCTAGTTTCATCATCTTGTTTCATGGTCTAGTTTCATGGTCTTGTTTCAGCATCTTGTTTCATGGTCTAGTTTCATCATCTTGTTTCATGGTCTAGTTTCAGCGTCTTGTTTCATGGTCTAGTTTCATCATCTTGTTTCATTGTCTAGTTTTCAGCATCTTGTTTCATTGTCTAGTTTCATCATCTTGTTTCATGGTCTAGTTTCATCATCTTGTTTCATGGTCTAGTTTTCAGCATCTTGTTTCATTGTCTAGTTTCATCATCTTGTTTCATGGTCTAGTTTCATGGTCTAGTTTCAGCCTCATGTTTCACGGTCTAGTTTCAGCCTCTTGTTTCGTGGTTTAGTTTCAACGTCTTGTTTCATGGTCTAGTTTCAGCATCTTGTTTCATGGTCGAGTTTCAGCATCTTGTTTCATGGTCTAGTTTCAGAGTCTTGTTTCATGGTCTTGTTTCAGAGTCTTGTTTCATGGTCTATGTTTTTAAATGACCAGAGGAACATTTGACCCTAAACTTTGATAAAGCTGTACATGTCTTTTTAAGTTATTAAATTATGAACAATGAAACACATTGTTCTGGGTCTAAAAGGAAACAGCATCTCATTAATTCATTTCCTGAAGTATAAAGACTTTGTTTGTAATGTTGGTGACTGTCAGATACAGTGTTGTCTGTGTGGTTGTGTGTGTGTGTGTGTGTTTTGTTTCACTTTGGTTTTACTATCCTTGTGAGGACTAGACATTTATAATTAGGGTTAGGAGTTAGGTTTAGACTACTATAAATAGCTAGCTATGCGTTGGTACTAAAGCAGAGGTCAATCAATAAATGCATACAGATAAATTGCCCTACCTGAAAAATGGGTTGATTGTTGTTAGTAAACTGTATGTGGTTTTGTTTTGATTAGCCAACGTTAGGTAGCTAAATAGCTAGCCAGCAGCTGTAACATTAGCTAACTAGTTTGCTCACGTAAGGTTATACCACAGCTAGAATACCAGTCAGATGAGAGATAACGTTGTCTAGCTAGCTAACCAAGAAGTGAGTAGAGCTAGCTCGCTATATTTTGTTTGATATTTTTTTTTAAATATCATGCTGAAGTCGTATGTATAAACAAACAAATTAGCTAGCGAAAGGCCTCTACCTTCTATAGCCAGTTAGCTAGCGAAAGGCCTTTGCCTTCTATAGCCAGTTAGCTAGCGAAAGGCCTCTGCCTTCTATAGCCAGTTAGCTAGCGAAAGGCCTCTGCCTTCTATAGCCAGTTAGCTAGCGAAAGGCCTCTGCCTTCTATAGCCAGTTAGCTAGCGAAAGGCCTCTGCCTTCTATAGCCAGTTAGCTAGGGAAAGGCCTCTGCCTTCTATAGCCAGTTAGCTAGGGAAAGGCATCTGCCTTCTATAGTCAGTTAGCTAGCGAAAGGCCTTTGCCTTCTATAGCCAGTTAGCTAGCGAAAGGCCTCTGCCTTCTATAGCCAGTTAGCTAGCGAAAGGCCTCTGCCTTCTATAGCCAGTTAGCTAGCGAAAGGCCTTTGCCTTCTATAGCCAGTTAGCTAGCGAAAGGCCTTTGCCTTCTATAGCCAGTTAGCTAGCGAAAGGCCTTTGCCTTCTATAGCCAGTTAACTAGTGAAAGGCCTTTGCCTTCTATAGCCAGTTAGCTAGCGAAAGGCCTCTACCTTCTATAGCCAGTTAGCTAGCGAAAGGCCTCTGCCTTCTATAGCCAGTTAGCTAGCGAAAGGCCTTTGCCTTCTATAGCCAGTTAGCTAGCGAAAGGCCTCTATCTTCTATAGCCAGTTAGCTAGCGAAAGGCCTCTGCCTTCTATAGTCAGTTAGCTAGCGAAAGGCCTCTGCCTTCTATAGTCAGTTAGCTAGCGAAAGGCCTCTGCCTTCCATAGCCAGTTAGCTAGCGAAAGGCCTCTGCCTTCTATAGCCAGTTAGCTAGCGAAAGGCCTTTGCCTTCTATAGCCAGTTAGCTAGCGAAAGGCCTCTGCCTTCTATAGCCAATTAGCTAGCGAAAGGCCTTTGCCTTCTATAGCCAGTTAGCTAGCGAAAGGCCTTTGCCTTCTATAGCCAGTTAGCTAGCCAGTAACAACTCAATGTTGACAATAACTTTTTTTTATTTTTTTATTTCACCTTTATTTAACCAGGTAGGCAAGTTGAGCACAAGTTCTCATTTACAATTGCGACCTGGCAAAGATAAAGCAAAGCAGTTCGACACATACAACAACACAGAGTTACACATGGAGTAAAACAAACATACAGTCAATAATACAGTAGAAAAATAAGTCTAAATACAATGTGAGCAAATGAGGTGAGATAAGGGAGGTGAGATAAGGGAGGTGAAGGCAAAAAAGGCCATGGTTGCAAAGTAAATACAATACAGCAAGTAAAACACTGGAATGGTAGATTTGCAGTGGAAGAATGTGCAAAGTAGAGATAGAAATAATGTGGTGCAAAGGAGCTAAATAAATAAATACAGTAGGGGAAGAGGTAGTTGTTTGGACTAAATTATAGATTGGCTATGTACAGGTGCAATAATCTTATATCCCACTTTCTTCCACAAAGCATAGGTACTATCGCTAGCTTGCTAAGTAAAGTTCATAGTCAACATCAAACCTTGGGAAACTGCTACACTGCTAAATTATAAATACATCATTCAATGGGCATTGCTCATCTAACGTTAGCTACTCTATACAGTCAAATTGGCTTGCTTGCTAACGATACGTGTGCAACCAGATTACAGAACATAACAGCTGCTAGTCTCAACCAAGATTTGCCATGCCTCTCACAACACAAACTGTAGCTAATAAAAATAAGAAACAGTTAGCTAGCTAGCACACAAGACAGACATGTTGATTTTTCACCATCCAAAGCAAACATTAGCTAACGGTTATAGACCTCACCTTTTACATCAGTACGTTCCCTTCTCGCTCAATGTGACTTCGTTCTTGTCAATATAATCCAGTGTCAAGTTACTTTTCAGTGTGTTCCTAAAAATCTTAATTTGCCATCCACATAAGTAGCAGTTTGTGCGAGTGCACACGTGCACCCAGTTAAAACATAAGCATTATTGCTTGCGAGCGTAACTCCATCAATCAATCAAAAGAAAAGCCATGGAATTTGGTTAAGAGTGTAACCCCTTTTTTCTCCCCGATTGGTAGTTATGACTATGTCCTCCGAAACATGACCTGCCATGCCGCACTGCTTCTTAACACGCTGCTCGCTTAACCCGGAAGCCAGCCTCACCAATGTGTCAGAGGAAACACCATTCAACTGACGACTGAGGTCAGCTTGCAGGCGCCCTGCCCACCACAAGGAGTCGCTAGATGCGCTATGAACCAAGGAAAGCCCCACAGCCAAATCCTCCCTTAACCTGGATGACGCTGGGCCAATTGTGCGCCGCCCTATGAGACTCCCGGGTCACGGCCCGGCTGTGACACAGCCTGAGATCAAACCCAAGGTGTCAGACCGCTTCGCCACTCTGGAGGCCCATGTCTGTGCTTCTAGCTCTCAGCTCAGCTCAGGTTAGGTGTGAAGCCATGAGATCTAGCTGGAGAGAGATGTGGAATGTGTGGAGTAGAACAATTTGAGCCTCATCTAATCAATGTTGAATGTGGTCAGGTTAGAACATGGTTGTGTTTTTTATCCCAAAACATCCATGAGTCGATTTTCTACATGAGCAAGGCCTGACTGGGCAGATGGTCTGAGAAAGGCCTGACTGGGCAGATGGTCTGAGAGAGGCCTGACTGGGCAGATGGTCTTTGAGAGGCCTGACTGGGCATCCGACTGTGACTATAGTCAGTGTGTGACTCCTTTCACACCTAAGGGCTCCAACATCCAGTAATGCTGCTATAGCTAAGCTCTCTCTCTCTCAAGCACATCAAATAAAACAAACAACACATTTACATAGCATTTTGATTGATTTTTGTTTGTTGTTGCATGTGGTGCAGTTCTGGAGATGGATTTAAGTGCTAATGCTATGCTAGTTAGAACCATAATGCTATGCTAGTTAGAACCATAATGCTATGCTAGTTAGAACCATAATGCTATGCTAGTTAAAACCATAATGCTATGCTAGTTAGAACCATAAGTGAGGACACTGCGCTAATACACTACTCTGGTGTCCTTGAAGAGAGCACTTAAAACTGAATAGTGGTCGTCAAATATGCAGCTGTACAATTGGATAATATATAAACAACAAACCCCCCCCTAAAAAATATGAAAACATCCTTCACAAAGACCCAATAAAAACCTCGCTATGCGGGGAAAGGAGCAATTACAGAGAGATGGAGGGAGGAAGATGGAGGAGGGAGGAGAGAGGTGATATATGTTCTGCCATGCGCTGGCTGATTTTCCACAGTGATAGGAAGTATTCTCAGTATGAGGAGTGAGGCAGCTGGGAGGCTTTGCTGGTTCAAGGCAAAGTCAACACTGTCCAATCCCTTAAACCCACTCACCATCCACCGCACAGCCTCCCTCCAATGTGTGTGTGTGTGTGTGTGTGTGTGTGTGTGTGTGTGTGTGTGTGTGTGTGTGTGTGTGTGTGTGTGTGTGTGTGTGTGTGTGTACATATGTCTGGGTGCACGTGCATGTCCACATGAGCACATTTGTCTGTGTGTGTGTGTTTGTTTGTGTTTGTGTGTGTTTGTTTGTGTTTGTGTGAAATACAGTAACTGCAAGTTTTCCACATGTGCACGTGTGGTTTTTCAAATGGATTTTCTAAATCCATCACCATTCCGCCGGTCTCACTGTTTAAATACGTTTGGTGGTGTAATAATAACAACGTGGATTTATAGATCATGTGTCCTGACCTGTGGTTCGGGATGATCCACAGGGTCGATGTGTAGAGCCCTATAGGTGAGGGCCACGTCAACACACAGGTGTGGCTGGAGTTGGATATGTACAATCAGTCAGTTTCCAAGGCAGCACTGTAGCAATCAGAGCAGAGAGAGACATTCTCAGGTTAGAGTCTCATGGTTAAGATAGACAGACAGACAGACAGACAGACAGACAGACAGACAGACAGACAGACAGACAGACAGACAGACAGACAGACAGACAGACAGACAGACAGACAGACAGACAGACAGACAGACAGACAGACAGACAGACAGACAGACAGACAGACAGACAGACAGACAGACAGACAGACAGACAGACAGACAGACAGACAGACAGACAGACAGACAGACAGACAGACAGGACAGACTTGTATACATATATGACACATTTGCTGTGTAGCATATGCTAATTGTAGTCTTCATTATATGTGTTTATTTATTACGCACATCCGTTAACATTTCTGTAAATGTGTCATATTTATGATTGGCTTTGTTTATGTGAGCCGTGTTAGTGTGATCTTTGTTTGCGTTTTTCCTTTCCAATCCAACAGTAGGTGTTCAAACTCTAAAACGTTGTGCGTTTCAGACAAACAGCAGAGGATGGGTTGTCAGGGACACACGGGAGGTGTGAAGATACGGATGTTTATGTGAGCGTGTTAGTGTGTTTGATACTGTATGAAAGTTACCCAGATATGAGCTGAAAATGTTTATTGAGAAATGTGTTTAGATGTAGACTGGGTGAGTCCGAAACGCACAGATGCAGTGTGTTTAATTGTTTGTGTGAATGTGGTATAGTTTATACGGATTCGGGAAAAATGTATGGAAAATCAATGGGAAGCACACCCTATATGGGTGTGCGTACAGCCTCAAACATAACTGTGTGTGTAAGTGATTGCACTCATGTCTCTCAAACCCTCAATTCTTCATGCTTCGCAGTCAAGTCAGGGCCGTAATTAAGCATTTGAGGCTGATTTTAATTTGCACTTTTAATTTGGAGTGATTGGCACATGCAGAAGATGTGCTGAAAGACTGTTTAACTACGACGAGAGAAAAGGCGAGAGAGAGAACGCGAGAGAGAGAGAAGGCGAGAGAGAGAAGGCGAGAGAGAGAGAAGGCAATAGAGAGAGAAGGCGAAGAGAGAGAAGGCGAGAGAGAGAAGGCGAGAGAGAGAGAAGGCGAGAGAGAGAGAGAAGGCGAGAGAGAGAAGGCGAGAGAGAGAGAAGGCGATAGAGAGAGAAGGTGATAGAGAGAGAAGGCGAGAGAAACCAGGGCGAGAGAAACCAGGGCGAGAGAGAGAGAGAGAGGGCGAGAGATAGAGAGGGCGAGAGGGTGAGAGAGAGAGAGGGCGAGAGAGAGAGAGGGTGAGAGAGAGAGAGGGCGAGAGAGAGGCCGAGAGAGGGTGAGAGAGAGAGCGAGTGAGAGAGAGGCGAGATAAAGAGAGAGACATACACAGAGAGAAAGAGAGAGACACACATAAACATACACAGAAATAAAGAGAAGCATATAGAGAGAGAAAGAGAGAGAGCGAGGATGAGATAGAGAGAGAGAGAGCAGGAAAGAGGGAGGATGAGATAAGGAGTGACATAAACACAGAGAGAGAGAGAGTCATGGCAGTAGCACCCCCTAAATTTTTTCTCATTGTGACTCACTGAGTTTACAAAAACATTAAGAACACCTGCTCTTTCATTGACATAGACTGACCAGGTGAAAGATATGTCCCTTATTGATGTCACTTGTTATTAAAACCACTTCAATCAGTGTAGATGAAGGTGTCATGACGTTGGTCTATTTGGGTACAGCAAGCCCCATCCCCCTCTCCATGCCTCTCCCTGCCTCTCCCTGCCTCTCTCTGCCCCCTACAACTACGCTGCTGTGGTCAGAGAGAGGTCGTATATTCCCGAGGAGAAGACCCTGCCACATGGCCACACAGTATAAGAGGCAGAGTAAATTTTCATAGAAAACAAGGGAATTTCTTCCACCTCACAGAACTTGAGGTACGAACAAATGTCATGTTCCGGAGAAAGTATAAAAGATCGGTGAAGAATCCAGCTACGAACTGGTCCGTTTGTTACAACTTGGGGAAGCTCATGGGAGACGGTGTGGCCACATTACCATAACGCTGTTTATATAATAGCCTCAGATATGAGGTTTACATCTAATTGTTGTATAAGATGAATGAGTGAGTATGATACTGTTTACACAATTTTACAATGTGATTTTGGACTGTTTAATGAAGGAAACTCCAATTCCCTTTTGAGTTTAACTAAATCAGAGGACCGCCCCTGAGCCCAGTTAGGGTCAGGCATCCTGGGACAGCCCCTTTTCTGCAATCCCGAATAAAACCCAAGTTTGAGAAATTATCACCAGACCATGTTTTTCTCCATTAGGAGGACAAAGGTAGCAGACCATTGCTGAATCTTTTAACCATACCACGTGGTTAAACTCTTAGACTATCGATACCGACAGAATAAGAGCAAGTCTTTGATATTCATTACTAGTCTGCAGCTAGGAATTCGGTATCATTGAACGCGAAGAACGACAACCGCCGAAACATTCATTCTACAACAACACGAATGAATGTCACTCTGAACTATCCACTCTAACCTACGACAGAGAGAGAGAGAGAGAGAGAGAGAGAGAGAGAGAGAGAGAGAGAGAGAGAGAGAGAGGACGGAAACTCTCCAACAGAAACTAACTTTCAACAGCGATCAAGACGACACACTGAGCGTAAATGTATATATTGATTGCAATTGTTCCCGAATGAGTGAGCGTTCATGTGCAAAGGATTAGCATTTCAATTGTTATAATTATTAACTCTGTAGTGACTTCTCATCAGACCCCCACTTCCCTTTGGTCTAACAGCCGCCATGCCGGTTTAGCCCACTAGGGCACATTCTCCTATCATTTCATGTAACCATTTTTACTTTGTTTGTTTGTTTGTTTATGCATTTCTGTGAATTACTTAGTTAGTAATAAATAAATCAATTTAAGACAATTGATGTATGGATGACTCACAGTGAAGACTGGGTTCGTGCAGATCAGCGATTTACGACGTTTGGAATGAGACTAACGTGAGGTAAAGTAAATAAATAATTAATTAATTAAGAAGACTATGGATCAGATATGAAAATATCTGAAAAGTTATTTTAGGAAATGATAACTTTGTGATCTGAATATTTTCCTTGGTGCCCCGACTTCCTAGTTAATTACGGTTACATGATTAATCAGTCTAATCGCGTATACTAACTACAGAGAATCTTTGATAAAACTAAGACTTCAAATTAATGATATTAAAGACACGACGAAGGGGAGGAGACAGAATAACTTTTAAACCTTGAGACAATTGAGACATGGATTGTGTATGTGTGCCATTCAGTGGGTGAATGGGCAAGACAAAATATTTAAGTACCTTTGAATGGGTATGGTAGTAGGTTACAGGCTGACTGGTTTGTGTCAAGAACTGCAATGGTTCTGGGTTTTTCACGCTCAACAGTTTCCAGTATGAAGAATGGTCCACCAATCAAAGGACACGCAGCCAACTGTGGGAGGCAATGGAGTCAACGTGGGCCAGAACGCTTGACACCTTGTAGGGTCCATGAGGCTGCAACTCAATGGTAGGAAGATGTTCAATGTTCTTTACACTCAGTTCCCATTTCTATAAAAGGAGAGCGGAGGAGAAAGGAGTAGAGGAGAGAAGGGGAAAGAGGAGGAGAGCGGAGGAGAAAGGAGTAGAGGAGAGAAGAGGAAAAAGGAGGAGAAAGGAGTAGAGGAGAGAAGAGGAAAGAGGAGGAGAGCGGAGGAGAAAGGAGTAGAGGAGAGAAGAGGAAAGAGGAGGAGAGCGGAGGAGAAAGGAGTAGAGGAGAGAAGAGGAAAAAGGAGGAGAAAGGAGTAGAGGAGAGAAGAGGAAAGAGGAGGAGAGCGGAGGAGAAAGGAGTAGAAGAGAGAAGAGGAAAGAGGAGGAGAGCGGAGGAGAAAGGAGTAGAGGAGAGAAGAGGAAAGAGGAGGAGAGCGGAGGAGAAAGGAGTAGAGGAGAGAAGAGGAAAGAGGAGGAGAGCGGAGGAGAAAGGAGTAGAGGAGGGAAGAGGAAAGAGGAGGAGAGCAGAGGAGAAAGGAGTAGAGGAGAGAAGAGGAAAGAGGAGGAGAGCGGAGGAGAAAGGAGTAGAGGAGGGAAGAGGAAAGAGGAGGAGAGCGGAGGAGAAAGGAGTAGAGGAGAGAAGAGGAAAGAGGAGGAGAGCGGAGGAGAAAGGAGTAGAGGAGAGAAGAGGAAAGAGGAGGAGAAAGGAGTAGAGGGGAGAAGAGGAAAGAGGAAGAGAGCGGAGGAGAAAGGAGTAGAGAAGAGAAGAGGAAAGAGGAGGAGAGCGGAGGAGAAAGGAGTAGAGGAGAGAAGAGGAAAGAGGAGGAGAGCGGAGGAGAAAAGAGTAGAGGAGAGCGGGTCAGAGCAGAATAGCCTGTGTGATATGGAAGTCAAGCATGACAATCAGTGTAAAAGGAGTATTGGAGAGGTGCGCTCGTCGTGACCCACCATATTTAAAGGAAGCCCAGAGAGACAGAGATAGAACTCCCAGCATTCCAGCTGAGAGACCCAGGCCTCCCCGTGGGTGTTTTCTGATAAATTTAGGAGCTCAATCTCTCTCTCTCTCTCTCTCTCACACGCACGAACTCACATGCACACACACACACCACACACACATACAATTCTCTGATACAGTGCTCACAGTAGCACATATTTCCATAGAATTCCACGTTGGCCTTCTCAGCCCTACTGTAACAGTCACACCCGGGCCGAGAGGCACCGTGACTGAACCCAGTTCAGTACCATGGATCCAGTAAACCCCACTAGGTTTACAGGAACATCACAGGGAGCTCTGAATAACTCATAACACAAGATTATTTGAGAATAAGCTTGAGTGGAAATACTACATGAACGGAAGTCAGAGAGACAGTTCAGGTTAATGTATTTCTCTTCCAATTTCAGCTTCCATAAACCAAGTTAGCTTCAGAAACAAAATGGAGGTTTCAGTGCAGGTGGAGAGAACGCATTACAACTTAAATACAGTTAACTCGGGACATGATTTATTTAAAACATACTACTCTTAAAAACCACCACTACACTCAAACATCGCTGCCGCTCAAACCAAAGAAAACAATGGTTACAAAGAGGTTGGTAAAAAACTGTGAACTAATCACAGTTCTCAATGAATCAATCAATTAGCGAGCACTAAATTAGGAGCACACGGACTGAAGCATACACAGTAATCAAGGGACATGTCACACCTGCTCCAGGTTGAGAGGCCTGTGTGTGACACAGGAAGATAAGGGTCTTCAGTGTGTAACAGCTGCTGTTTTATCACTATGAATAGCCATAGCACTCTGACGGCTTCTTGGAAAGCATCACTTTCTTTTCCATAATGATACTTTCCCCTGTGGAGGTGGCCAAACTGTGGCCTCTTTCCCTTTCCCCTCTCCCACCCTCTCTCACTTCCTCCCTCCCTCCATGTCTTCTTCTATCTCTCCCCTCTCTCTCCTTTTCTCCATCTCCTCTCTTCCTCTCCCTCCATGTCTTCTTCTCTCTCTCCCCTCTCTCTCCTTTTCTCCATCTCCTCTCTTCCTCTCCCTCCATGTCTTCTTCTCTCTCTCCCCTCTCTCTCCTTTTCTCCATCTCCTCTCTTCCTCCCTCCCTCCATGTCTTCTTCTCTCTCTCCCCTCTCTCTCCTTTTCTCCATCTCCTCTCTTCCTCGCCCTCCATGTCTTCTTCTCTCTCTCCCCTCTCTCTCCTTTTCTCCATCTCCTCTCTTCCTCCCTCCCTCCATGTCTTCTTCTCTCTCTCCCCTCTCGCTCCTTTTCTCCATCTCCTCTCTTCCTCGCCCTCCATGTCTTCTTCTCTCTCTCCCCTCTCTCTCCTTTTCTCCATCTCCTCTCTTCCTCGCCCTCCATGTCTTCTTCTCTCTCTCCCCTCTCTCTCCTTTTCTCCATCTCCTCTCTTCCTCGCCTTCCATGTCTTCTTCTCTCTCTCCCCTCTCTCTCCATCTCCTCTCTTCCTCCCTCCCTCCATGTCTTCTTCTCTCTCTCCCCTCTCTCTCCTTTTCTCCATCTCCTCTCTTCCTCGCCCTCCATGTCTTCTTCTCTCTCTCCCCTCTCTCTCCTTTTCTCCATCTCCTCTCTTCCTCTCCCTCTCTGTCTTCTTGCATTCCCTGAAACTTGGACTCCCAACAGTTTTCTCCCTTCTTTCTCTCCTCCTCACTCTTTCTCTTGTCCCCTCTCCCTTTCTCTCTCTAAGCAAATTCCCATGTGGTGGAACACAGAGCATCATATTGCCTTCCTCCGCCACAGCTTCATTACACAATCTTTTGTTTTTTAACTCACCCCCCACCCCACCACCCCCACTACCACAAACTCATCCCCTGATTAATAAAATACTTTGTAAGTGGCTGGGCTTGCTAGGCTTCTATTGGGGAAACAATTATTGAGCAAGAGGGGAAAACAAATCGGAATTTTCTAGAAGCATTACAACCTTAATAACCCCCTGTTGTCTGTGGCGCGTGATGTCAACGTATTGCTGCAGTCCTCCTCTCCTTTCCTCTCCTCTATCCTTCTATCTCACCGCTTCTTTCCTCAGAAGACTGAATTTAATAATGTCTTTTGGGATAATTGAGCGATCAGTGATCCATCATTGCTTAGGGGTTGGCAATGAGTCTCTCCCATGCCAATCAGTAAATACTCTATAATGGACTGTTGCATGGAGGTGAGATGGCTGGAGTAGGGATGGCTGGAGGAAGGATGGTTGTAGGAGGGATGGCTGGAGGAGGAATGGCTGGAGGAGAGATGGTTGGAGGAGGGATGACTGGAGGAAGGATGACTGGAGGAAGGATGGCTGGAGGAAGGATGACTGGAGGAAGGATGACTGGAGGAAGGATGACTGGAGGAAGGATGACTGGAGGAGGGATGGCTGGAGGAAGGATGACTGGAGGAAGGATGGCTGGAGGAAGGATGACTGGAGGAGGGATGGCTGGAGGAAGGATGGCTGGAGGAAGGATGACTGGAGGAAGGATGGCTGGAGGAAGGATGACTGGAGGAGGGATGGCTGGAGGAAGGATGGCTGGAGGAAGGATGACTGGAGGAAGGATGGCTGGAGGAAGGATGACTGGAGGAAGGATGGCTGGAGGAAGGATGGCTGGAGGAAAGATGACTGGAGGAAGGATGGCTGGAGGAGAGATGACTGGAGGAAGGATGGCTGGAGGAGAGATGGTTGGAGGAAGGATGGCTGGAGGAAGGATGACTGGAGGAAGGATGGCTGGAGGAACGATGACTGGAGGAGGGATGACTGGAGGAAGGATGGCTGGAGGAAGGATGACTGGAGGAGGGATGGCTGGAGGAGCGATGGCTGGAGGAGAAATAGTTTAAAAAAACTGTATTGAAAAATAGTTAAATATACATTTAATTATTAATTATACATTTATCATGACAGGCTGGCTACACCGCTCCCATCACGTGCGCGAAATTCATTTAGAAATCTATATATTTTTTATTACTGCACCCACACTGCTCGCGCGCACCAACGAGTGGCTACGTTGCCAAGGGCTAAAATAGAAGTCAGTTCTATTTGTGACACAGATCGCGCTGCAAGTCCTGCCTCTCCCATCTCTGCATTGGTTTATAGAAGCAGGTACCCACGTGCCATCTCCTCATTGGTTATACCCATGTGGGTGACTGAAAAACTAATGAGGTCAGTGGCGGTAATGCACCTAATTTTTTAAAGTTACCAATCGCAATGTAAAGTCAAGAGAAGAAAAATCCTGGAAGGGAGAGAGATGACTAGAAACGATTCGGTTGACCGTTTTATGTGTGGATTAATTAGCAGAGTAGAGGACCTAGTGCATTTCAGATAAAATAACTCAATGTTTATATCCCTGGACAAATTAGCTAGCAACAGCAAGCTAGCTAAATAGGACAAATTAGCTAGCAAGTTCAAGCTAACTAGCTAAATTGCCATAAATGTTTAATGCTTTTCGACCTGTCCCCAAATGAATATCATTGGTTCAGAGTTTGTTTTGATATTTTAACATGTGTGGCGCATGCGGTTTTGGTTCCGTGTTACTCATTTTGAAATCTTCATGATTTTTCGGCGTGATAAAATATATTTTTTTAACCTTTATTAAACTAGGCAAATCAGTTAATAACAAATTATTATTTGCAATAACAGCATAGGAATAGTGGGTTAACTACCTTGTTCAGGGACAGAACAACATATTTTTATCTTGTCAGCTCGGGGATTTGATCTAGCAACCTTCTGGTTACTAATCCAACGCTCTAACAACTAGGCTACCTGCCACTCTGATTTCTGAACTAGTACATCCCAAATTTGCGGTGACCTGGCGCAAGATGCCAAAGTAGGCCATGGGGAAGGCAGAATCGCCTTGTTCCTTTCTCATCCCCCAAACTCAATGCAAGTCATTGACATGATTTATGCATGCGTGTTTCTACATTATACTGCTAGGTAACGGACGCCGAAAGACAGGCAGAGAGCTTCAATCAAGTTTATTTTATATAGCCCTTCGTACATCAGCTAATATCTCGAAGTGCTGTACAGAAACCCAGCCTAAAACACCAAACAGCAAGCAATGCAGGTGTAGAAGCACGGTGGCTGGGAAAAACTCCCTAGAAAGGCCAAAACCTAGGAAGAAACCTAGAGAGGAACCAGGCTATGAGGGGTGGCCAGTCCTCTTCTGGCCGTGCCGGGTGGAGATTATAACAGAACATGGCCAAGATGTTCAAAATGTTCATAAATGACCAGCATGGTCAAATAATAAGCAGGAATAAATGTCAGTTGGCTTTTCATAGCTTTTCATAGCTTTTCATAGCTTTTCATAGCTTCGCTGCTTTTCATGTGTCAAAATGTTCCTTTCATTTCCATTGAACTCAACTAATAATAATAACGATGCGTATTGGTAATGGGGTAAACAGGACGTCACACGTCATCTGTCGTGTGTTGGCCGTTATATTTACGATGCGTATTGGTAATGGGGTAAACAGGACGTCACACGTCATCTGTCGTGTGTTGGCCGTTATATTTACGATGCGTATTGGTAATGGGGTAAACAGGACGTCACACGTCATCTGTCGTGTGTTGGCCGTTATATTTACGATGCGTATTGGTAATGGGGTAAACAGGACGTCACACGTCATCAGTCGTGTGTTGGCCGTTATATTGGTTTTACTTCTAGCTACAGTCAGCTGATCAGGATGCTACAGTCAGCTGATCAGGATGCTACAGTCAGCTGATCAGGATGCTACAGTCAACTGATCAGGATGCTACAGTCAGCTGATCAGGATGCTACAGTCAGCTGATCAGGATGCTACAGTCAGCTGATCAGGATGCTACAGTCAGCTGATCAGGATGCTACAGTCAGCTGATCAGGATGCTACAGTCAGCTGATCAGGATGTTACAGTCAGCTGATCAGGATGTTACAGTCAGCTGATCAGGATGCTACAGTCAGCTGATCAGGATGCTACAGTCAGCTGATCAGGATGTTACAGTCAGCTGATCAGGATGCTACAGTCAGCTGATCAGGATGCTACAGTCAGCTGATCAGGATGCTACAGTCAGCTGATCAGGATGTTACAGTCAGCTGATCAGGATGCTACAGTCAGCTGATCAGGATGCTACAGTCAGCTGATCAGGATGTTACAGTCAGCTGATCAGGATGCTACAGTCAGCTGATCAGGATGTTACAGTCAGCTGATCAGGATGTTACAGTCAGCTGATCAGGATGTTACAGTCAGCTGATCAGGATGTTACAGTCAGCTGATCAGGATGTTACAGTCAGCTGATCAGGATGTTACAGTCAGCTGATCAGGATGCTACAGTCAGCTGATCAGGATGTTACAGTCAGCTGATCAGGATGTTACAGTCAGCTGATCAGGATGTTACAGTCAGCTGATCAGGATGCTACAGTCAGCTGATCAGGATGCTACAGTCAGCTGATCAGGATGCTACAGTCAGCTGATCAGGATGCTACAGTCAGCTGATCAGGATGCTACAGTCAGCTGATCAGGATGCTACAGTCAGCTGATCAGGATGCTACAGTCAGCTGATCAGGATGCTACAGTCAGCTGATCAGGATGTTACAGTCAGCTGATCAGGATGTTACAGTCAGCTGATCAGGATGTTACAGTCAGCTGATCAGGATGTTACAGTCAGCTGATCAGGATGCTACAGTCAGCTGATCAGGATGCTACAGTCAGCTGATCAGGATGCTACAGTCAGCTGATCAGGATGCTACAGTCAGCTGATCAGGATGCTACAGTCAGCTGATCAGGATGCTACAGTCAGCTGATCAGGATGCTACAGTCAGCTGATCAGGATGTTACAGTCAGCTGATCAGGATGTTACAGTCAGCTGATCAGGATGTTACAGTCAGCTGATCAGGATGTTACAGTCAGCTGATCAGGATGTTACAGTCAGCTGATCAGGATGCTACAGTCAGCTGATCAGGATGTTACAGTCAGCTGATCAGGATGCTACAGTCAGCTGATCAGGATGCTACAGTCAGCTGATCAGGATGCTACAGTCAGCTGATCAGGATGTTACAGTCAGCTGATCAGGATGTTACAGTCAGCTGATCAGGATGCTACAGTCAGCTGATCAGGATGTTACAGTCAGCTGATCAGGATGTTACAGTCAGCTGATCAGGATGTTACAGTCAGCTGATCAGGATGTTACAGTCAGCTGATCAGGATGTTACAGTCAGCTGATCAGGATGCTACAGTCAGCTGATCAGGATGTTACAGTCAGCTGATCAGGATGCTACAGTCAGCTGATCAGGATGTTACAGTCAGCTGATCAGGATGTTACAGTCAGCTGATCAGGATGTTACAGTCAGCTGATCAGGATGTTACAGTCAGCTGATCAGGATGTTACAGTCAGCTGATCAGGATGTTACAGTCAGCTGATCAGGATGTTACAGTCAGCTGATCAGGAAGTTACAGTCAGCTGATCAGGATGTTACAGTCAGCTGATCAGGAAGTTACAGTCAGCTGATCAGGATGTTACAGTCAGCTGATCAGGAAGTTACAGTCAGCTGATCAGGATGTTACAGTCAGCTGATCAGGATGTTACAGTCAGCTGATCAGGATGCTACAGTCAGCTGATCAGGATGCTACAGTCAGCTGATCAGGATGCTACAGTCAGCTGATCAGGATGCTACAGTCAGCTGATCAGGATGCTACAGTCAGCTGATCAGGATGTTACAGTCAGCTGATCAGGATGTTACAGTCAGCTGATCAGGATGCTACAGTCAGCTGATCAGGATGCTACAGTCAGCTGATCAGGATGTTACAGTCAGCTGATCAGGATGCTACAGTCAGCTGATCAGGATGCTACAGTCAGCTGATCAGGATGCTACAGTCAGCTGATCAGGATGTTACAGTCAGCTGATCAGGATGCTACAGTCAGCTGATCAGGATGCTACAGTCAGCTGATCAGGATGTTACAGTCAGCTGATCAGGATGCTACAGTCAGCTGATCAGGATGTTACAGTCAGCTGATCAGGATGTTACAGTCAGCTGATCAGGATGTTACAGTCAGCTGATCAGGATGTTACAGTCAGCTGATCAGGATGTTACAGTCAGCTGATCAGGATGTTACAGTCAGCTGATCAGGATGTTACAGTCAGCTGATCAGGATGCTACAGTCAGCTGATCAGGATGTTACAGTCAGCTGATCAGGATGTTACAGTCAGCTGATCAGGATGTTACAGTCAGCTGATCAGGATGTTACAGTCAGCTGATCAGGATGCTACAGTCAGCTGATCAGGATGCTACAGTCAGCTGATCAGGATGCTACAGTCAGCTGATCAGGATGCTACAGTCAGCTGATCAGGATGCTACAGTCAGCTGATCAGGATGTTACAGTCAGCTGATCAGGATGCTACAGTCAGCTGATCAGGATGTTACAGTCAGCTGATCAGGATGTTACAGTCAGCTGATCAGGATGTTACAGTCAGCTGATCAGGATGTTACAGTCAGCTGATCAGGATGCTACAGTCAGCTGATCAGGATGCTACAGTCAGCTGATCAGGATGCTACAGTCAGCTGATCAGGATGCTACAGTCAGCTGATCAGGATGCTACAGTCAGCTGATCAGGATGCTACAGTCAGCTGATCAGGATGCTACAGTCAGCTGATCAGGATGTTACAGTCAGCTGATCAGGATGTTACAGTCAGCTGATCAGGATGTTACAGTCAGCTGATCAGGATGTTACAGTCAGCTGATCAGGATGTTACAGTCAGCTGATCAGGATGTTACAGTCAGCTGATCAGGATGCTACAGTCAGCTGATCAGGATGTTACAGTCAGCTGATCAGGATGCTACAGTCAGCTGATCAGGATGCTACAGTCAGCTGATCAGGATGCTACAGTCAGCTGATCAGGATGTTACAGTCAGCTGATCAGGATGTTACAGTCAGCTGATCAGGATGCTACAGTCAGCTGATCAGGATGTTACAGTCAGCTGATCAGGATGTTACAGTCAGCTGATCAGGATGTTACAGTCAGCTGATCAGGATGTTACAGTCAGCTGATCAGGATGTTACAGTCAGCTGATCAGGATGTTACAGTCAGCTGATCAGGATGTTACAGTCAGCTGATCAGGATGCTACAGTCAGCTGATCAGGATGTTACAGTCAGCTGATCAGGATGTTACAGTCAGCTGATCAGGATGTTACAGTCAGCTGATCAGGATGTTACAGTCAGCTGATCAGGATGTTACAGTCAGCTGATCAGGATGTTACAGTCAGCTGATCAGGATGTTACAGTCAGCTGATCAGGAAGTTACAGTCAGCTGATCAGGATGTTACAGTCAGCTGATCAGGAGGTTACAGTCAGCTGATCAGGATGTTACAGTCAGCTGATCAGGAAGTTACAGTCAGCTGATCAGGATGTTACAGTCAGCTGATCAGGATGTTACAGTCAGCTGATCAGGATGCTACAGTCAGCTGATCAGGATGTTACAGTCAGCTGATCAGGATGTTACAGTCAGCTGATCAGGATGTTACAGTCAGCTGATCAGGATGTTACAGTCAGCTGATCAGGATGCTACAGTCAGCTGATCAGGATGTTACAGTCAGCTGATCAGGATGTTACAGTCAGCTGATCAGGATGTTACAGTCAGCTGATCAGGAAGTTACAGTCAGCTGATCAGGAAGTTACAGTCAGCTGATCAGGATGTTACAGTCAGCTGATCAGGATGTTACAGTCAGCTGATCAGGATGTTACAGTCAGCTGATCAGGATGTTACAGTCAGCTGATCAGGAAGTTACAGTCAGCTGATCAGGATGTTACAGTCAGCTGATCAGGAAGTTACAGTCAGCTGATCAGGAAGTTACAGTCAGCTGATCAGGATGTTACAGTCAGCTGATCAGGATGTTACAGTCAGCTGATCAGGATGTTAACATGTTGCATCTGGAACACTGTTCACCGCTGGATTTTCCAGAGAAACAGGAAGTGACACATGATGGAAGACCAACACCAGAGCTTAGGGACATACAGTACCAGTCAAACGTTTGGACACACCTACTCAATTCCAAGGTTTTTCATTATTTTTACTATTTTCTATATTGTAAGAAAATAGTTAAAACAGCAAAACTATGAAATAACACATTAAATTATGTAGTAAACGAAGAAAGTGTAGCCACCCTTTGCCTTGATGACAGCTTGGCACTCTTGGCATTCTCTCAAACAGCTTCATGAGGTAGTGACCTGGAAATCATTTCAATTAACAGGTGTGCCTTGTGAAATGTTGATTTGTGGAATTTCTTTCCTTATTTATGCGTTTGAGCCAATCAGTTGTGTTGTGACAAGGTAGGGGTGGTATACAGAAGATAGCCCTGTTTGGTAAGACCAAGTCCATATTAGGGCCAGCTCAAATAAGCAAAGAGAAATGACAGTCCATCATTACTTTAACGGATGATCTCCGCATGTGTAGTTCCCATCGTGAAGCATTGAGGAGGAGGTGTGATGTTTTGGGGGAGCTTTGCTGGTGACACTGTCAGTGATTTATTTAGAATTCAAGGAACACTTAACCAGCATGGCTACCACAGCATTCTGCAGCGGTACGCCATCCCATCTGGTTTGCACTTAGTGGGTCTATCATTTATTAACAGAACAATGACCCAACACACCTCCAGGCTGTGTAAGGGCTATTTGACCAAGAAAGAGAGTGATGGAGTGCTGCATCAGATGACCTGGCCTCCACAACCCAATGAAGATCGTTTTGGATGAGTTGGTGTCACGCCTTGGCCTTAGTTATCTTTGTTTTCTGTATTATTTTAGTTAGGTCAGGGTGTGACATGGGGGATGTTTGTGTGTATTTGTCTCGTCTTGGGTGGTTGTATTGTATAGGGGGTTTTGTAGAGTGTATGGGGTTGTGTTCAGTGTAGGTGTTTAGGAAAGTCTATGGTTGCCTGGTTTGGTTCTCAATCAGACACAGCTGTCTATTGTTGCAGCCATAGGCATTAGACGGGTTGTGGGTAATTGTCTATGTGATGTTGCATGTTTGCACTCAGTGTTATAGCAGTCACGTTCGTTTTGTTATTTTGTATTGTTTGTTAAGTGTTCTTCATTATTAAAAGGAAGAATGTATTCTAATCACGCTGCGCCTTGGTCCTCTCTTTCACCTATAGACGATTGTTACAGTTGGACGGCAGAGTGAAGGAAAAGCAGCCAACAAGTGCTCAGCATATGTGGAAACTCCTTCAAGACAGTATGAAAAGCATTCCAGGTGAAACTGGTTGAGAGAATGCCAAGAGTGTGCAAAGCGTTCATCAAGGGAAAGAGTGGCTACTTTGAAGAATCTAAAATATATTTTGATTTGTTTAACACTTTGTTGGTTACTACATGATTCCATATGTGATATTTTAATAGTTTTGATGTCTTCACTATTATTCTACAATGTAGAAAATAGTACAAATAAAGAAAAAACCTTTAAATGAGTAGGTGTGTCCAAACTTTTGAATGGTACTGTACATCAATGGAAAGGACAGAAAAAAACACAAGCATTTCAATCTGAGTGGCATCAACAGAAAGACATTGCCTCCCTTGAGTGGGGAGGCAGAGGAGAGGGGCTGAGGGGAGTCTGGGGTGAGAGGAGTAGTGAGTGGGGAGGCAGAGGAGAGGGGCTGAGGGGAGTCTGGGGTGAGAGGAGTAGTGAGTGGGGAGGCAGAGGAGAGGGGCTGAGGGGAGTCTGGGGTGAGAGGAGTAGTGATTAGGGTAGCAGGGGAGATGGGCTGAGGGGAGTCTGGGGTGAGAGGAGTAGTGAGTGGGGAGGCAGAGGAGAGGGGCTGAGGGGAGTCTGGGGTGAGAGGAGTAGTGAGTAGGGTAGCAGGGGAGATGGGCTGAGGGGAGTCTGGGGTGAGAGGAGTAGTGAGTGGGGAGGCAGAGGAGAGGGGCTGAGGGGAGTCTGGGGTGAGAGGAGTAGTGAGTAGGGTAGCAGGGGAGATGGGCTGAGGGGAGTCTGGGGTGAGAGGAGTAGTGAGTGGGGTAGCAGGGGAGATGGGCTGAGGGGAGTCTGGGGTGAGAGGAGTAGTGAGTGGGGAGGCAGAGGAGAGGGGCTGAGGGGAGTCTGGGGTGAGAGGAGTAGTGAGTAGGGTAGCAGGGGAGAGGGGCTGAGGGGAGTCTGGGGTGAGAGGAGTAGTGAGTAGGGTAGCAGGGGAGATGGGCTGAGGGGAGTCTGGGGTGAGAGGAGTAGTGAGGGGGGAGGCAGAGGAGAGGGGCTGAGGGGAGTCTGGGGTGAGAGGAGTAGTGAGTAGGGTAGCAGGGGAGAGGGGCTGAGGGGAGTCTGGGGTGAGAGGAGTAGTGAGTGGGGAGGCAGAGGAGAGGGGCTGAGAGGAGTCTGGGGTGAGAGGAGTAGTGATTAGGGTAGCAGGGGAGATGGGCTGAGGGGAGTCTGGGGTGAGAGGAGTAGTGAGTGGGGAGGCAGAGGAGAGGGGCTGAGGGGAGTCTGGGGTGAGAGGAGTAGTGAGTAGGGTAGCAGGGGAGATGGGCTGAGGGGAGTCTGGGGTGAGAGGAGTAGTGAGTGGGGAGGCAGAGGAGAGGGGCTGAGGGGAGTCTGGGGTGAGAGGAGTAGTGAGTAGGGTAGCAGGGGAGATGGGCTGAGGGGAGTCTGGGGTGAGAGGAGTAGTGAGTGGGGAGGCAGAGGAGAGGGGCTGAGGGGAGGCTGGGGTGAGAGGAGTAGTGAGTAGGGTAGCAGGGGAGAGGGGCTGAGGGGAGTCTGGGGTGAGAGGAGTAGTGAGTAGGGTAGCAGGGGAGATGGGCTGAGGGGAGTCTGGGGTGAGAGGAGTAGTGAGTGGGGAGGCAGAGGAGAGGGGCTGAGGGGAGTCTGGGGTGAGAGGAGTAGTGAGTAGGGTAGCAGGGGAGAGGGGCTGAGGGGAGTCTGGGGTGAGAGGAGTAGTGAGTAGGGTAGCAGGGGAGAGGGGCTGAGGGGAGTCTGGGGTGAGAGGAGTAGTGAGTAGGGTAGCAGGGGAGAGGGGCTGAGGGGAGTAGTGAGTAGGGTAGCAGGGGAGAGGGGCTGAGGGGAGTCTGGGGTGAGAGGAGTAGTGAGTGGGGAGGCAGAGGAGAGGGGCTGAGGGGAGTCTGGGGTGAGAGGAGTAGTGAGTAGGGTAGCAGGGGAGAGGGGCTGAGGGGAGTCTGGGGTGAGAGGAGTAGTGATTAGGGTAGCAGGGGAGAGGGGCTGAGGGGAGTAGTGAGTAGGGTAGCAGGGGAGAGGGGCTGAGGGGAGTCTGGGGTGAGAGGAGTAGTGATTAGGGTAGCAGGGGAGAGGGGCTGAGGGGAGTCTGGGGTGAGAGGAGTAGTGATTAGGGTAGCAGAGGAGAGGGGCTGAGGGGAGTCTGGGGTGAGAGGAGTAGTGATTAGGGTAGCAGAGGAGAGGGGCTGAGGGGAGTCTGGGGTGAGAGGAGTAGTGATTAGGGTAGCAGGGGAGAGGGGCTGAGGGGAATCTGGGGTGAGAGGAGTAGTGATTAGGGTAGCAGAGGAGAGGGGCTGAGGGGAGTCTGGGGTGAGAGGAGTAGTGATTAGGGTAGCAGGGGAAAGGGGCTGAGGGGAGTCTGGGGTGAGAGGAGTAGTGATTAGGGTAGCAGAGGAGAGGGGCTGAGGGGAGTCTGGGGTGAGAGGAGTAGTGATTAGGGTAGCAGGGGAGAGGGGCTGAGGGGAGTAGTGAGTAGGGTAGCAGGGGAGAGGGGCTGAGGGGAGTCTGGGGTGAGAGGAGTAGTGATTAGGGTAGCAGGGGAGAGGGGCTGAGGGGAGTCTGGGGTGAGAGGAGTAGTGAGTGGGGAGGCAGAGAAGAGGGGCTGAGGGGAGTCTGGGGTGAGAGGAGTAGTGAGTGGGGAGGCAGAGGAGAGGGGCTGAGGGGAGTAGTGAGTAGGGTAGCAGGGGAGAGGGGCTGAGGGGAGTCTGGGGTGAGAGGAGTAGTGATTAGGGTAGCAGGGGAGAGGGGCTGAGGGGAGTCTGGGGTGAGAGGAGTAGTGATTAGGGTAGCAGAGGAGAGGGGCTGAGGGGAGTCTGGGGTGAGAGGAGTAGTGATTAGGGTAGCAGGGGAGAGGGGCTGAGGGGAGTCTGGGGTGAGAGGAGTAGTGATTAGGGTAGCAGAGGAGAGGGGCTGAGGGGAGTCTGGGGTGAGAGGAGTAGTGATTAGGGTAGCAGGGGAGAGGGGCTGAGGGGAATCTGGGGTGAGAGGAGTAGTGATTAGGGTAGCAGGGGAGAGGGGCTGAGGGGAGTAGTGAGTAGGGTAGCAGGGGAGAGGGGCTGAGGGGAGTCTGGGGTGAGAGGAGTAGTGATTAGGGTAGCAGGGGAGAGGGGCTGAGGGGAGTCTGGGGTGAGAGGAGTAGTGATTAGGGTAGCAGAGGAGAGGGGCTGAGGGGAGTCTGGGGTGAGAGGAGTAGTGATTAGGGTAGCAGGGGAGAGGGGCTGAGGGGAGTCTGGGGTGAGAGGAGTAGTGATTAGGGTAGCAGAGGAGAGGGGCTGAGGGGAGTCTGGGGTGAGAGGAGTAGTGATTAGGGTAGCAGGGGAGAGGGGCTGAGGGGAATCTGGGGTGAGAGGAGTAGTGATTAGGGTAGCAGAGGAGAGGGGCTGAGGGGAGTCTGGGGTGAGAGGAGTAGTGATTAGGGTAGCAGGGGAAAGGGGCTGAGGGGAGTCTGGGGTGAGAGGAGTAGTGATTAGGGTAGCAGAGGAGAGGGGCTGAGGGGAGTCTGGGGTGAGAGGAGTAGTGATTAGGGTAGCAGGGGAGAGGGGCTGAGGGGAGTAGTGAGTAGGGTAGCAGGGGAGAGGGGCTGAGGGGAGTCTGGGGTGAGAGGAGTAGTGATTAGGGTAGCAGGGGAGAGGGGCTGAGGGGAGTCTGGGGTGAGAGGAGTAGTGATTAGGGTAGCAGGGGAGAGGGGCTGAGGGGAGTCTGGGGTGAGAGGAGTAGTGATTAGGGTAGCAGAGGAGAGGGGCTGAGGGGAGTCTGGGGTGAGAGGAGTAGTGAGTAGGGTAGCAGGGGAGAGGGGCTGAGGGGAGTCTGGGGTGAGAGGAGTAGTGATTAGGGTAGCAGGGGAGAGGGGCTGAGGGGAGTCTGGGGTGAGAGGAGTAGTGAGTAGGGTAGAAGGGGAGAGGGGCTGAGGGGAGTCTGGGGTGAGAGGAGTAGTGATTAGGGTAGCAGGGGAGAGGGGCTGAGGGGAGTCTGGGGTGAGAGGAGTAGTGAGTAGGGTAGCAGGGGAGAGGGGCTGAGGGGAGTCTGGGGTGAGAGGAGTAGTGATTAGGGTAGCAGGGGAGAGGGGCTGAGGGGAGTCTGGGGTGAGAGGAGTAGTGATTAGGGTAGCAGGGGAGAGGGGCTGAGGGGAGTCTGGGGTGAGAGGAGTAGTGATTAGGGTAGCAGGGGAGAGGGGCTGAGGGGAGTCTGGGGTGAGAGGAGTAGTGAGTGGGGAGGCAGAGAAGAGGGGCTGAGGGGAGTCTGGGGTGAGAGGAGTAGTGAGTGGGGAGGCAGAGGAGAGGGGCTGAGGGGAGTCTGGGGTGAGAGGAGTAGTGAGTAGGGTAGCAGGGGAGAGGGGCTGAGGGGAGTCTGGGGTGAGAGGAGTAGTGATTAGGGTAGCAGGGGAGAGGGGCTGAGGGGAGTCTGGGGTGAGAGGAGTAGTGAGTAGGGTAGAAGGGGAGAGGGGCTGAGGGGAGTCTGGGGTGAGAGGAGTAGTGATTAGGGTAGCAGGGGAGAGGGGCTGAGGGGAGTCTGGGGTGAGAGGAGTAGTGAGTAGGGTAGCAGGGGAGAGGGGCTGAGGGGAGTCTGGGGTGAGAGGAGTAGTGATTAGGGTAGCAGGGGAGAGGGGCTGAGGGGAGTCTGGGGTGAGAGGAGTAGTGATTAGGGTAGCAGGGGAGAGGGGCTGAGGGGAGTCTGGGGTGAGAGGAGTAGTGATTAGGGTAGCAGGGGAGAGGGGCTGAGGGGAGTCTTGGGTGAGAGGAGTAGTGAGTGGGGAGGCAGAGGAGAGGGGCTGAGGGGAGTCTGGGGTGAGAGGAGTAGTGATTAGGGTAGCAGGGGAGAGGGGCTGAGGGGAGTCTGGGGTGAGAGGAGTAGTGATTAGGGTAGCAGGGGAGAGGGGCTGAGGGGAGTCTGGGGTGAGAGGAGTAGTGATTAGGGTAGCAGGGGAGAGGGGCTGAGGGGAGTCTGGGGTGAGAGGAGTAGTGATTAGGGTAGCAGGGGAGAGGGGCTGAGGGGAGTCTGGGGTGAGAGGAGTAGTGAGTAGGGTAGCAGGGGAGAGCGGCTGAGGGGAGTCTGGGGTAGG
Source organism: Salvelinus alpinus (assembly GCF_045679555.1). Classification (NCBI taxonomy): domain Eukaryota; kingdom Metazoa; phylum Chordata; class Actinopteri; order Salmoniformes; family Salmonidae; genus Salvelinus; species Salvelinus alpinus. The sequence continues at coordinate 8,784,648 of NC_092105.1, read as the reverse complement.
AGGAGTAGTGATTAGGGTAGCAGGGGAGAGGGGCTGAGGGGAGTCTGGGGTGAGAGGAGTAGTGATTAGGGTAGCAGGGGAGATGGGCTGAGGGGAGTAGTGAGTAGGGTAGCAGGGGAGAGGGGCTGAGGGGAGTCTGGGGTGAGAGGAGTAGTGATTAGGGTAGCATGGGAGAGGGGCTGAGGGGAGTCTGGGGTGAGAGGAGTTGTGATTAGGGTAGCAGGGGAGAGGGGCTGAGGGGAGTCTGGGGTGAGAGGAGTAGTGATTAGGGTAGCAGGGGAGAGGGGCTGAGGGGAGTCTGGGGTGAGAGGAGTAGTGATTAGGGTAGCAGGGGAGAGGGGCTGAGGGGAGTCTGGGGTGAGAGGAGTTGTGATTAGGGTAGCAGGGGAGAGGGGCTGAGGGGAGTCTGGGATGAGAGGAGTAGTGATTAGGGTAGCAGGGGAGAGGGGCTGAGGGGAGTCTGGGGTGAGAGGAGTAGTGATTAGGGTAGCAGGGGAGAGGGGCTGAGGGGAGTCTGGGGTGAGAGGAGTAGTGAGTAGGGTAGCAGGGGAGAGGGGCTGAGGGGAGTCTGGGGTAGGAGGAGTAGTGATTAGGGTAGCAGGGGAGAGGGGCTGAGGGGAGTCTGGGGTGAGAGGAGTAGTGAGTAGGGTAGCAGGGGAGAGGGGCTGAGGGGAGTCTGGGGTAGGAGGAGTAGTGATTAGGGTAGCAGGGGAGAGGGGCTGAGGGGAGTCTGGGGTGAGAGGAGTAGTGATTAGGGTAGCAGGGGAGAGGGGCTGAGGGGAGTCTGGGGTGAGAGGAGTAGTGATTAGGGTAGCAGGGGAGAGGGGCTGAGGGGAGTCTGGGGTGAGAGGAGTAGTGATTAGGGTAGCAGGGGAGAAGGGCTGAGGGGAGTCTGGGGTGAGAGGAGTAGTGAGTAGGGTAGCAGGGGAGAGGGGCTGAGGGGAGTCTGGGGTAGGAGGAGTAGTGATTAGGGTAGTAGGGGAGAGGGGCTGAGGGGAGTCTGGGGTGAGAGGAGTAGTGAGTAGGGTAGCAGGGGAGAGGGGCTGAGGGGAGTCTGGGGTGAGAGGAGTAGTGATTAGGGTAGCAGGGGAGAGGGACTGAGGGGAGTCTGGGGTGAGAGGAGTAGTGATTAGGGTAGCAGGGGAGAGGGACTGAGGGGAGTCTGGGGTGAGAGGAGTAGTGATTAGGGTAGAAGGGGAGAGGGGCTGAGGGGAGTCTGGGGTGAGAGGAGTAGTGATTAGGGAGTAGTGATTAGGGTAGCAGGGGAGAGGGGCTGAGGGGAGTCTGGGGTGAGAGGAGTAGTGATTAGGGTAGCAGGGGAGAGGGACTGAGGGGAGTCTGGGGTGAGAGGAGTAGTGATTAGGGTAGCAGGGGAGAGGGGCTGAGGGGAGTCTGGGGTGAGAGGAGTAGTGATTAGGGTAGCAGGGGAGAGGGGCTGAGGGGAGTCTGGGGTGAGAGGAGTAGTGATTAGGGTAGCAGGGGAGAGGGGCTGAGGGGAGTCTGGGGTGAGAGGAGTAGTGATTAGGGTAGCAGGGGAGAGGGGCTGAGGGGAGTCTGGGGTGAGAGGAGTAGTGATTAGGGTAGCAGGGGAGAGGGGCTAAGGGGAGTCTGGGGTGAGAGGAGTAGTGATTAGGGTAGCAGGGGAGAGGGGCTGAGGGGAGTCTGGGGTGAGAGGAGTAGTGAGTAGGGTAGCAGGGGAGAGGGGCTGAGGGGAGTCTGGGGTGAGAGGAGTAGTGAGTAGGGTAGCAGGGGAGATGGGCTGAGGGGAGTCTGGGGTGAGAGGAGTAGTGATTAGGGTAGCAGGGGAGAGGGGCTGAGGGGAGTCTGGGGTGAGAGGAGTAGTGATTAGGGTAGCAGGGGAGAGGGGCTGAGGGGAGTCTGGGGTGAGAGGAGTAGTGATTAGGGTAGCAGGGGAGAGGGGCTGAGGGGAGTCTGGGGTGAGAGGAGTAGTGATTAGGGTAGCAGGGGAGATGGGCTGAGGGGAGTCTGGGGTGAGAGGAGTAGTGATTAGGGTAGCAGGGGAGAGGGGCTGAGGGGAGTCTGGGGTGAGAGGAGTAGTGATTAGGGTAGCAGGGGAGAGGGACTGAGGGGAGTCTGGGGTGAGAGGAGTAGTGATTAGGGTAGCAGGGGAGATGAGCTGAGGGGAGGCAGACTGAACCTTGACCTCAGCTAGATGTGGCGCATGCGCACAAGCATAAAACACACACACACACAGTCTCATTATGAAACCAAGGCCAAGGCTAATATTATGTATGGGAGGGCTGAAAGCTTCTGTAAAAATCTTCATGATGGGCAGCCCTTTAGAAGGGCTTTCATGTAAGTACCAGAGCGATGAGTGCTCTGCGCCAGACCATTGAGACACAAGTAGCAGACTGAAGGCCAGTCACTTAAATACAAATATCCTTCTGAGGAGAGAGAATCATTTCTGATTGTAGATTGTCTTTGTAGTGTGTGTGTGTGTGTGTTTTCAAGTGTGTATTTGTGTATATACATGTGCATATGTGATACTCATGTTGATGAGTACAGATGTAGGATCTTAATCTGTTCACGCTGTCGCTGGAGAATTTTCCTGCGATGCCAGAAAACTTAAAACGAGTAGTGTATTTGAGGGCCTAAAAATGCTTCTGAAGTTTGTAATTTACACTTTTACATTTCAGACTTGATTTTCCCTTTACGGAAAATGTATCAACTCCCACAAAAAAAAATCTCCATTTGTTAAAATCCACATAATAAATCATATTTCCTGTTTGCTGCAGGATTCCTACAGCAAACGGTCTCAAATTAAGATCCTGTGTATCTGTTACTCACCACATGTGTTCCTATTGTTCTTCCATCATTCCTCATTAGGGAAAACATTATATCTCTCTGTAGGATATGAAGTGCTCTATATGTGAAAATATAAATCTCCCTGTCCTCAAAAAGTCACAATCCCCTCGCTTCCGCTCTCCTCCAATCCCACTGGGGACAGACGTCTGGTTGTGTTTTCAGCAAACGTGAATTAAATGTGAAATTAACAAAAGAAATTGTCTCTTCTTTGGTGTTACTTCTATACAGCTGAATCGGCTCTCTTCTGTGGTGTTACTTCTATACAGCTGAATATGGTCTCTCCTGTGGTGTTACTTCTATACAGCTGAATCGGGTCTCTCCTGTGGTGTTACTTCTATACAGTTGAATCTGGTCTCTCCTGTGGTGTTACTTCTATACAGTTGAATCTGGTCTCTCCTGTGGTGTTACTTCTATACAGCTGAATCTGGTCTCTCCTTTGGTGTTACTTCTATACAGCTGAATCTGGTCTCTCCTTTGGTGTTACTTCTATACAGCTGAATCTGGTCAACACTGTTGAGCTCACCACTTACCCGAGTGGCGCGGCGGTCTAAGGCACTGCATCTCAGTGCTAGAGGTGTCACTACAGACCCTGGTTCAATTCCAGGCTGTATCACAACCGGCTGTGATTGAGAGTCCCATAGGGCGCAATTAGCCCAGCGCTGTCTGGGATAGGGTTTGGCTGGGGGAGGCCGTCCTTGTAAATAAGAATGTGTTCTTATCTGACTTGCGTACTTGCTTAAATGAAGGTTGAACTTCTCTCTGTCCATCTCTCTTCCTCTCTCTCTCTACAACCTCTCCCTCTCTATCTCTCACAACCTCTCCCTCTCTGCCCTTACCTCCCTCATATACCCACTCCAAAGGGAGGCCAGGAAACACTGGAACACGCTGGTAGGACTTGACGGGACAAGATGAACTGGCAACAGATAGAGAGAAAACGCAGGTATAAATGCACAGCGTATGACGGGGAAAATGGGAGACACCTGGAGGGGGGCGGAGACAAGCACAAAACAGGTGAAACAGATCAGGGTGTGACACTGCTGCTGAAAACATCCCCACAGCATGATAATATCACCACCATGCTTCACCGTAGAGATGGTGCCAGGTATTCTCCAGATGTGACGCTTGGCATTCAGGCCAAAGAGTTCAATCTTGGTTTCACCAGACCAGAGTTGTTGTTTCTCATTGTCTGAGTGTCCTTTAGGTGCTTTTTGGCAAACTCCAAGAAGGCTGTCATATGGCTTTTACTGAGGAGTGGCTTCCGTCTCACCACTCTACCATAAAGGCCTGATTGGTGGAGTGCTGCAGAGATGGGTTTTCCTTCTGGAAAGTTCTCCCATCTCCACAGAGGACCTCTGGAGCTCTGTCAGAGTGACCATCGGGTTCTTGGTCACCTCCGTGACAAAGGCTCTTCTCCTCCGATTGCTCAGTTTGGCCGGTCGGTCAGCTCAAGGAAGAGTCTTGGTGGTTCCAAACTTCTTCCATTTAAAAATGATGGAGGTCACTGTGTTCTTGAGGACCTTCATTGCTGCAGAAATGTTTTGGTACCCTTCCCCAGATCTGTGCCTCGACACAATCCTGTCTCGGAGCTCTACGGACAATTCCTTCGACCTCCATAGCTTGGTTTTTGCTCTGA